>NW_025781284.1:0-43721 GCF_021130785.1 Homalodisca vitripennis | reverse complement strand
AAATGGAAACAAAAACCAGTAAAATGAAAATTTTTAACTATTTAAAAATTGGTCTCTGGTTAAAATAATCTTACTATTGGCTCTTAGGGTCATTTTAAGGCAAATTGGTTTGGGTTATTAGCAGGGTAGAGGATTGTTTGTTCCTTAGAAGGATGACCACTGAAACAACCCTATCATTGCAAACAGCTTGGCTGAGTTTTTTATACTACAGTTCCATTATAAATACTAATTATTAGTAGTATAATGTTAGTAGAATAAACACAAAAATTAACATTTTTAAATACATCTTTTTTGCCTAAAAAATTTCGAAATTCTTTCAACTAAAATTAATTGGTGTCTACCTATTAGTAGTAAGTCAACTTATAAATTTGTGTAACAACAATTTTATGTCTGTATTTCATTAGCAACCTAAAAAGCATATTAAAATTCCTTACATACAATAACTTACTGTTTTTGATAGAGTTACATCCTTTACTGGTCAGTCTTTTTCATCCAAAGAAGCATTATTTTTTCACTTTTATCAGAAGGTCCATGAAGTCATTACGGTTAACACCATTTTTCTCTCTCTGTAACCAAACCGTTGTATTCACTAAGGTCATGATGAAATCATTAACTCTTGAGTCAATAAGAGACATTCTGAGTAGATTGGCTAGTCGAGGAAATGTTTGACATAAAAAACCGCTTTAGAAAAAAGCTTTTTAAGATTGTTTTGAAATCAATCAATTGACTAACTTCATAAAAGTCCTGTGTTGGAAATCTGCCAAAGTATTAACTTCCAGTCCAAATGCACAAGACGCTATAATGTCTATGGTTAAATCGAGACATCAACTTCTTTAATGTCAATTACTTCATTCTTTGCAGCCAAAGGTTCCAAGTGTTTGTCTCAACTGTTTCCGAGCACACCTCAATGAGTGTATACATGAGTTTCATCTTTCCAGAGGAATATGCTGGTGTCAACTTAGCTCTCATGTCTTTCCACTCCTTTCCTTCCATGGCAAAAAGATGGTTGGCGAGGACATCATGAAGATGATTTTGGGGGTAAAGCGCGATCAACGAAGAATATGAAGTCTTTAGTGACCACTTGTTTCACCATGTCCCAGATCGGTCAGGATCAGGGTTGGTCTCCTGAGTTCATAGATTCCTCCGTATTTATGGCCCTTGAACTTCTTTGTAAAACCCTCTCATAGAACCGGCCAATGTCAATCTTGGCAAAGATCAGGTCCTTGATGTTTCCAAAAGGGAAAGAAGGCTCAAGGAGGTGGGGGATGTCTCGTTTGCTCCAGTAGTCGTACAGACGGGTAATGTAGGAGTAGAGGAGGCCCAGAAGCATTGCTAGAGCCAGGGTCCCCTGGACCAACACAGACTCCAGGCTCCCATTCCATTGTGTCCACCTGCATTTACAGAATATAACCATCAGTATGTTTAAGGTTACAGAAGACATAAAATGCCAATTCCATGGTTAAGTGATTATAGTAGATCATTAAAAGTTGTTAAATTACAGAAGAGGGCAGTCAGGTTAATGTGGCCCTCCGGATCAAACCCATTGTAAACCTTTATTCATATACCTAGGAGTAATTTCATTGCCATCACTGTACGTGTTCTCAACCTTGTTGCATATTAAAGAAAATATTAATAAATTTAATGACAACCAGTATTCACAGCTTTTACACAAGATATAAAAATAATTTAAACACAAAAAGATGTATGTATGTAAATACAAAATAGTTTTGAATATATAGGTATAAAAGTATACAATGTATTTATTTGTGTACAATTAATAATGTCAAGAAATTGCCGTACAAATAAATTTAAGACAGCAGTCCTAGGCGAAAACTGTCTATAGAGGTCTGTGAGTATTTTGACGTAATTAATTCTAACTTTAATTGGGAAATAATCTAGCCTTAGTGACCTTTGACCATTATTATGCTGTTCAGTCTTCAACAATAAAAATCTTGAATTTAAGTTTTAAGTAAATATTCAAAATATAAGCCTAGACAATTAACATTTCTTTTTCTGTTATGAGTAGGAAATCACATCAGTGACTTCACATGCAATAGAAATCGCATCAGTTGGGCTCAGTGTGAAGACTTCAGATCTGTGTGATTACTAATTAATTATTATTCAAATATATACAATAATTATTATACTATGTAGAAAAACCCACTAAATGTTTTGATCTATACATAATCATACATTATATAAATTGAAAAGTGAATAACCATTTTACAAAAATAAATAATTTAAACTACCTGTAGATAGTATTGTCAGGACCAAAATTTATATATCATTCAATTAAAATAAATGTAAAAGTGTAATATTATAACTAGTGTCACATTTAAGGTGTTAAAAACTTCTTTATTGTCCTTCTAAAGTTCAGTTGGTAATATGCAAACCTGAGACTAAACATATGTTCTTACAACATTATGACAAACATGAACAAGTCAATACATTTGACACTGAATAGTTTTCAATTTTGTGAAAGTATTTCTCTTTAGTTTAAAACAGATGATTACTAAAACACAAGTGTCACTCAGGCAGTTATTCTCAATCTAGTAACCAACCTGATATCAGCTGGTTTCTGTATGGTGGTTTATTTTTGTATCGTTTATTTGTATTATATAAGATAATTCAAAGCAGCCATAGCAAATTTATAACTAAAATGTACTTACCTGAAACCTGCACAGTACATAGTCTCTTATCACAGTGTTTAGAGATATAGCTCAGGAAGATAAGTTAAAGTGTTTACCTTGAAGATTAATCTGTGTGTTTAAGATTTAAGCACATTTATAAAATGCCAAGATTTCTGTAAACATTTTGACAATTTGCGTAAAGTTTGTTTGAGTTTATATAATATATATATATATATATATATATATATATATATATATATATATATATATATCATCTATATGATTAACTGTCATAATTTTAAAAGACTAGAATTAAATTTGTTACATTAATAGTGCTTAGATAAATTTGTGATATAGACCAAAAGATATACCAAAGATTTAAAAAAAGGAAACCAATTAAAACCTACTTAAATTTTATAATGTTGGCCCCTCTTAAAGTTTAAGATTGTGGCTATTTGAATATCCATAAGTTGCCTTTCAAATATAAAGCATTAAAGAGCAATAATTAAAATATTTTTTTAATTCTCAAGTCATTTACAATACCTATTGTTTTTGTATGTTACCTAGCAGTTACCTGTGCTTCGCATGCAATTTCGTGTTGAAAAACAGCAACATTATGTGCATGTCCTTTTTAAATGACACTGTAAACAATTCTGACTCGAGTGAATTATATTTCTGACATCAAATGCGGGCTACATATGCAGGTATGAGAAATCCACTTTGCATCTTCTTTCAGCCATTTGTAATTACTTCCAGGCTAAGATTTTTCTGGTGGCACAATTGAGTTTGCTTTGTTGCTCTGACCAAGAGGATACATATATTAGCAGGTCTTAAGCGGCCCATACACTAGACGTGCAATGCACGCCGTGCAAGCACGACGTGCCAAAATTGGAAGAAACGTGCCAGTGTGTGGAGGTCTCCGTGCTTAGCACGCCGTGTGCATTGCATGGCACGATGGCAATCAAGATCGGTCTGATTTTCGGCGTGCCGTGCCACCTGCCGCCGTTCCATCCTGCAAGTGTGTGGACCAGTCCCGCGCCACGTGCTGAGAGTAGAGTGTCTTTGAGGTTGTTTTTTCGTTCTCTCGCGGCAAATACTCTCCTATATTTACCATGTCAACTACTGACACACAAATTTTTTTTCTCCTAATTTCTTACCATTATTTATAGATTCGTACAGAAATCACCATTGTTTGTGGCGAGTGAAGTGTAAAGAGTACTCAAATAAAAGTCTAAAACAAATTGCGTATTTAGACCTTGTGGAACTGTGCAGAAACTGTGGTGCCTGATTGTACAGTTGATTATGTGCATGTATGCATTATGTAGCACGACAATACTACACAATATCACAGTACCACTACCAACTTCTAGCACGTCACGGACTGACTAAACTGTCAGTGTGTGGGGCACAAAGTGCCATGCCAAGCACGGCGTGCCAGTATAAAAAACTGCACGGCGTGCAATGCACGTCTAGTGTATGGGCCGCTTTAGAAGCAAACTTATGTCAAAAGACAACTAATACTGGTTTTATAACAGTCTTTTAAATGTATAGTCAAAGTTGGATAATAACATTGTCCTTGATATCTGCATTACTGAGCAAACACTGAATTTGGCGCAGTTTTACCAGGGACCAGGTCTTTAGGGGACCTAGTCCAGGTCCCACAACATGTCTATTGGAAGAGACCAGTGATGCAGCGGTGAGACATGATGGGGCCCAACTGAATTTCCTTTAAGGGGCCCACCAAATCTGAGTATGGTCCTGCACTGTATACTTAATATTTGCTAAAACATACAGTTAAAAGTATAGTTATTCTAAAACTAATAATTTTGTTATCTGGATAAACACTGTGCCCAACAGTCATTCCAGAAAAAAAATGTAATAAGAAGTTTTTGTTATTATCAAGCTTATTCTCGCTTTCAAGAATTTATATAGCACATTTTTGCATAAAACAAATTTGAGTCGCCCAGTTGCAAAACCTGTTAAAAATGTATTAGAAAATCAGCAAATGCTGCAAAACATGTTATGTCCATTTTCATAATGCAGCAAAACTCGTTGTGTCTATCATAATGAAACTGTTCCAAAACTCGTCATGTCCCATAACAAACTGGATTACCAATAATTAAACTGTTGCAAAATTCGTTATGTCCATTCTGGAATATGTATGATTCTGTTTACACAATTCTTCGCTGTACGCAGTTTTAAATAAATTCTGAGACATTTTAGCATTTGGGTTATATCGTGTTGGCAGCAGTGATTTTTGTCTAGTCTTCTTGAGAGCTGTCGTTCTCCCACATTGTTCGTAAACAAAGCTTTGTGTAAACTGTGTGTAAGTGCATTTATGAAGAAATTTTCGACCTTTTGATAATAGTTTTTTAACAATATGAATCCACTTCAAGTTCTGGAAGCTCCACTGGGTAAAGGAAGAAAGAAAAGGCCGAATAAAGAAGAATGGAAAAGAAATAAAGCTAAGAAACAAAGGTAAGAAAACACAATCCTTTGTAGGTTAGGTTTAGTGTTTTAACTTATCTTATTCAATGTTATGTACCGGTACTTATTATTATTACTGAATAAAAATAGGTAGTTCTTATACTTTATTCTTCATTCATAACACTGAATAAATATACAATGTATAAGTCTAAAATGAAAATTATACATAGGCCTAATATTGTTTTTTTTTTCAGACATTCTTCGCCTGGACTGCCTCCACCACCTTCATGTGACCATTCGACTACAGGGGCTTTTCAATGTAGCAAAGTGAGTCTACAGGATATCAGGCAAATGCATCAAAAGTTTTATGCAGACCCAAATAGAGAGGCCCAGCAGAATTTTATCCTGCGATACGTCACTGTAAGTCAGCCCGAGCGGGAGAGGTCAAGAAATGGAGATGAAGGGAAGCCGGAAGAAAAAGGTATCAACAAAATATTTCATTCCTGTTTTAAAATTTGGTCGACCAGAAATAAAAAAAATTTGGTTCCAGTGTGCAAAAAACTCTTTGTAAATACCCTAGGTGTATCAAGAGATAGAATTCAGTGGTTGTGTAAAAAGTTCTTTGAATTAGGAGATGTACCCAAAGACCAACGTGGTGGGGACACAAAGTCTTTGAAATATACGGGGGGAAAAATGCTGTGAAAGCTTTTATAGAGTCCCTTCAGGTACTTGAAAGCCATTATTGTTGGGGTAGAAATGTCTCTCGTCAATATCTCCCAAGCGAGTTAATGATCAGAGGACTGTGGGAGCCAGTACCAAGGCTCTCATGACGAGGCTCTTAAAGTTAAGTATGATTATTTTCGAGACATTTTCGACAACAATTATAATTTAGGCTTTGGCTCTCCTGCCACAGATGTCTGTTCAACATGCCTGTCCCTTCGTGACAGGATTAAGCGTTGCAGAGATACACAGGAAAAAGACACTTTGAAGGTATAACTCACTGTTCGTAAAAAAAAGGCAGACGCTTTTTACAATCTGGTTAGGGAGCAAAAAGATGGTGAAATTACCTTTAGTTTTGACTGCCAGAAGAACCAGATAATACCCAAAAATTCCTGACCAAGCCTCCTATTACTTACGCTAGTTGTACATTTACAACTTTACAATCTGTGAAGGTACCTCAAAAGATCCTCAGACAAAGGACAAAATCTTCTCCTATGTTTGGTTAGAAAAACCAATATAAAAAAAGGCTCTAACCAAATCGCTTCAGCACTATACCACCGTCTGCTTAACACAGATCTGACGGGAGTGCACACTATCAAAGTGGCCGCTGATGGGTGCGGCGGCCAAAACAAGAATAAAATAGTTATTGGTATGTTAAACAAGTTCCTTGCACAAGATGCTCCACAGTCAGTAAAAAAAGTTATTTTGATTTCCCCAGTAGTCGGCCACTCCTTCATCCCTCCTGATAGGGTTTTCAGCTGAATGGAAGGAAAAATTAAGAAACACACTACTCTCTTGACAGACAAATAGTACATCGAAATTTTTAAGTCGTGTGCCACTGTGATCCGCTTGGGGACATGAATGTCCTATGTTGGATTGGAAGGAAAGCAGTTAGTAGTCAGCAACTCTAAGAGAACCCAAAGATTGGCACTTCAGGTTACGCCCCACTAAACGTATACTCATAATAAAAACAAAACAAGGTAATTTAAAGTTAAGAGGGGAAACAAACTACAATGTCGATTCTGGAGTAGGGAAAAGCATTAATAAGCCTGGGAAACAGTTATCAACATTGAATCCCAAACCTGTGAAGGAAGGTGTACCTATAAAAAAATTGAAGTTAAAAAGACTTAAATACACTTTTGACGAAACACTTCACCAAGGAATGGGAAAATAACCAAGATCTGACGTTCTTTAAGAATCTTTTCGACCAACAGAAAGCTCTTTCTGGTCCCCAAGACAATGAATTGGGACATTGGTGAGATCGACGATACTAATGAGGAGTTAGCAATATGAACATGGACATTTACTAGATTTAAGCTGAAATAATTTAAAAAATGTTATTTGTATATATTTTTTGGAACATTTTTGTTACATTAAAACATGTTCTTAAATGATCTCTCTCTTTATTTTAATCTTACTCTCCCATATAATGCAGCAAAACTCGTTTAATCCAATATACTGTAGCAAAACTCGTTATGTCCAAACTAAACCCCCCTAAATGTTAACATATCTTTTTGAGGATACTGGACATACATTATAATGTACAAACGTTTAGAAAAAATGTGAAAGGAGCTTACAATATACATTACTTTATGTTCTACAGTTTTTTGGGGTTTCTGAAAATTCTTCAAAATGGACATAACGAGTTTTGCAACTGGGCGACTCATTTATAGTAATAGTTAAATTACTTAACATATGGTTGTGCTGTCGTAAATTATGTTTACACAGAACAGTTGATTACAGGCTGAAGCAATTGGAAAAATTTAAAATTATTTGTTAGTAAACACAAGACTTTTTCAATATTGTTTTATGTTTTTGGACGAGGCATTTCGAATTCAAAGGTTTTATCATCAGGCTTTTTCACAACCTAGAGATCAGTGGGGCATAATTCTAAGGGTTTTAATATAGGAACAGGCCTATATGTTAACCTGGGAACCTAAAGAATGCCTATATACAATTTCAGTACAATTGGTCCAGTAGTTTTTTATGTTTTTTGACTAACACGCACACAAACACACAGACAGATACCATTAGATTTGTATATAATATTATAGATGTTATATCTAGTAAGATATTATTTATTATCAAGGGTCACACCAAATTTGAGAAGTTTATAACAACATACTATCAAAACAAGTTTATTACCATAACTTCGATTTGATTGGAATCAAACCTAATGCAGTTAAATTTTTATATGCTTAAAACGAGTTTTTAAGGCATCCATATACATTCAATCACAAGATTCAGTATGGCAACCTTATATATTAATTTGTTGATTATTTTTTTCTAGACTTTCCAATTATTCTTTGCAGTGCTCTGAATGATATATGTTTAACAACTAGATGTAAAAAGTGCCAAATTTTTGTGCTGTCAGTGAAATAATGCTGTAAGACTATATATTGTGGCTTCATAATTTATTACTGTGGGTTACTATGCCAAAAAATTAACCTTTGAAGACACTAAGATTAATTCAATCCTACTGGGCTAGGAAAAATGTTTCATTGAAAAAAGAAAGCAATATTCTATCACATAACAAAACAAATTCACAATTGTAGTTACTGAATATAAAATTATACAGTTAGTTATGATTTGAATTAACTTAATAAATGTTAATTGAATTCTAAAAAAGAAATTCTTACCAGCTTGAAATAAAAACGTGTTAAACAAATATATTACTGTATGGACTGACAGCAGTACAAGCAGACACAAGATGCGGAGGTTATGTAATAACTGTGATGACCTTACCTTATCTCCTTGGTGGTCTGCAAGAGACTGAGGAGTGAGGATTAAGAGCTCCCATTCCAGCATAAACTCTGGCTAGGTTACTGCTGTGTCATTCTTCAGAGAACAGTGAGTTGCAATGGCCATTTTCAGGGCACAAATCATACAACGGTGACTTGCACAAAGTCTTGCAGAAATATGCGAATTTATAGTAATTTGTTATAGTCATTAATTGTACCAAATTGTCTCTACATTTTTAAGGAATTCTTTAATATAAAAACCAATTAATTAATTTAAAGAAGAATTGATGATAAATTGTTAAGATATAAGTTATTATCATTTAAATTAACTAATGCTGCAATTTATCATTTATATCTTTTAATTAATATTAGTATTTAGTTTTACTGCAGTGACACTTTGTACCTTGTACATATTATGGAATAAAGTGGTTTTAAATATTGACTATAATGGTTCACCTTAAATGGTATTGTATTTAGTTACTAAATTTCCTGCTTGCATTGTTTGTTGTGGATTTTTTATTGTGTATAGAAGAATGTAAATAATTTTGTAGAATGTGAAAGTCTACATAGTTGTGAGACAAGGCAAAAAAGTATTTTATGCTTCATCACATATACGGTATTCCCAGAACTACGAAAATCTTTGTAGTTATTAGCCTTAAGATATATAATGTTTAACCTTTTAACTTTAGAAGTCTTTCTATTGAGATTTTCTAAAGAAAAATTAAGTATTTCCTGGTAAATAATGCATTGTATAAAACAACTGATTTCTTGGTTTAGATTTTGCAACTTTGCATGTTTAAGATATTCTTGCATGGATTATCGAGAAAGAACTGTATTGTTAAAGCTCTGTATGACAATGACTGTTAGTTGCTACCTTGAAGTGAGTTGTATGGTAGTTGCAGGTTAAACTGTGATATTATTTAAATATTTTTTAATCTCATGGCTGATAATTTGTTGATTTATTATATGTTTAATGCTTATATCTTGTCTTATTAATTATTAGTGTTAGTTACCACATTAAAAATTTAAGCCTTACTAATATCTTTCTGTAGGACAAAGACTATGAGCTGGCTGGCATAAAGTGTCAAGAATGAAAATAATACATTAATATTTGTTTTAGGTCTTTATAGATCCATCCCTCTCAGAGAAGTTGGCATATTTTTTACAAAATTAGAATATTAGTTGAGATAAACAAAATATAGAGATTTATTTTAATAAACCCCCCCTACCCGGGGTACTATAATATAAAATGTCTTAGAAGTGAATACACCAGAGGTTAAATGTTTAAATGTGAGACTTATTATAAACTTGAAATGGTCAATAAATTCACCCATAGGTGTCATAGCCACATCCACTGCCTTTTATAATGTCATATCAAATATTAAAAAACAACATGTTTTCTTACAACACGTTAATAAATGCTGTAGGCCCTATCAAACTCATATGTTTAGCAAAATTGTTAAAAGGAATAAGGGAATTACTAAAGGCATCTTAGTATCAAGGAAAAAAATTTAAAATATACCACAAACAAGTAAAACTGTTTAATGACCCAAATCTAAAACTGTTTTTTACAATCGTACAAATGAATATAACGTAAAGTAATTAGAGCACAAAAAAACATGCAACAAAGTAAATAAAAAACTTTACTTTAGTGACAATATCTCAAAAACAGCTTGAGATGTAATTAATAATAAGAGAAATATTTTTAATCCTTTGTCTATTCAACTTTCAGTTGATGGAACTGAAATTGATAGGCCTTTTCTGAAGCAAATTCTTTAAATAAGGTTTTTATTAATATCATCTAAAATATCATTAAATTATAATCTGAATATGAGAAACACTAATCTAATCCAGTTTTCATTAATATTACTATTAGACTGAGATGCCAGGCGCCGCCCCCAGACCTTACTTATTTTCTAACTCCCAAAATTATGAGAAATATGTGGGGTAATGTATGCTTAAGCACCTATGCATACCCGCTAGCTTCATTAGCCGGCCCGTTTACAGGTAATATGTAAGAAAGGGTACATAAAAAATAAAGCTTACTTTACTTAAATTCTAACAGCTGGTTTTTTGTATATGTTTCACAAAATATTTGTAAGAAATCATAATCCAATATTGCCAGACACCTCTTGTGGGCAGTAACTCCCGCCAGACGCTTTAAATTTGCATAAAAAATTACTGCACTTTACTTATATTCTAAACTTCCAATTTTTATATATAACAATTCATGTAGCTATTTTAATACCTTTTGTAGGCAGCCAGACCAACCCCATGGGCCAATCATCCCCCCAGACGCATTAAAGCTATCCTGTAAGTGTAAGCGCGACAGCATTCAGTGGTTAATTTCAGTGGGAACGCAAGGGAACGGCGTTCCCCTTACCTCCCAAGAGTGCCGGAACGCAAGGGAACGCTTTTAAAACTACGAGTACCAAGTTTTAGTTAAAAAAAAAATTTTAGGTAGGATCAATATTATGCTATGCTTTGTTTGCGAGTGACTCGTAAGCAGATAGTAAGCGCCCGTACAAGCAGTTGTGAGCTGTGCTGTGGATGAGTCTTGCACGGAATCAGGCAGGAGGAAGGTGACGGGCGAGTCATCCTAGTTCGCGCATGCGCGGCTGCGCCTCTCAATAACAAAGCAATACCCACCCCACCCCCTTCCTTTCCCCCTCCATTCCTTCACCGCGCCACCGCCCCAGTGATCACAAGTGTGTTGACTAGTTGACTTGACCTTGGTGTGTTTCGCGTTTAAGTTACAAGTTGCATCGCATCCCATCACGCTTAAGTTCGTTTTTGAGGTGCAGGTCGTTTGATTGTGTTCGTGTTTATGCTTATTAGTGCTGGTGCAGCTAAATAGTTTTCCTAATTGACTATGACTACCAGAAAAATTGTTGATTTCTTTAAACCTAACCCTAAGAAACAAAAAGGTTATGCGAATAATGAGAACTGCAGTTCGGAAGCATTGACTACAACTTCAATTGTTGATCAAGATAAAAAAGAAGACGCAATCGGGATCAATGAGGATAATTGCGATTACCATTCCCCTTCGACTTCCTCGTCGGTCAAAATAGTATCCAGGTTGGTGGGTTTTGGGGATCTGATGCAGGACGAAGCTAAGGTTAGTAAATGAAAATAATGATTTTGTTAATAGGGGTGAACAGCCAGTTTGTTGGTCTGAAGAACAAATTGTTGAATTTAAAGCTAAAAAATCCATGGTTAATTGTGAACAGAGAACTAGGTTTGCAACGTTTGCCGTAGTGTGAGTACTCTAGGTGCAGAGAAAACGAAGGGCCTAAAGATTAGCGAGGAGTGGGTTTTAGGAACTGTTACCGCTTATGGAAACAATAAAAAAGACCAGCAATCCTCTCTTAGGAAAAAGATATTTTTACACCGTGGGTCTCGAGCTCATTCTTTAGCTGAAAAAATACTCATTGAAGCTAAGAAAGATACAATGAAAAAAGCTGTTGCTTCTATGCATAAAGAGCAGCAGATTGTAACTGAGCGCATTTTCCGCACGGCTTATAAGCAAGCTAAACTAAACAGGCCATTTTTTGAGTTTGAAACTGAAATTGATCTTCAAATAATGAATGGCTTAGATATGGGGCGAATCCTACATTCAAATGTTGCTTGCTCCAATATAATTCATCATATTTCTGATGAAATGAAATCAGACTTGATAAATGGCCTAATCAAGTCAGACTCTAAATTTTCCCTGCTTTTGGATGAAGCCACTTCAGTTTCAAACAAAAATGCTTTGGTGGTTTATATCAGAACTGTTCTAAAGGGAATGCAAAACCCTATGACAGTGTTCTTAACACTTTTTGAGCTAAATAGCACAACATCAGCTGGTATATTACAAGAACTTTTAAATCAGTTACAAGCATTAGGTCTAAGCTTTGAATTCATGAAAGACCATATGATTGCTCTAACTTGTGATGGTGCTTCAGTGCTACTAGGCAAGAAATCTGGCCTTGCTATACAGCTTACTGAAACGTTCCCCAACTTGTTCATTTGGCATTGTTTGAACCATCGTTTAGAGCTTGCCGTGCACGATTCCATAGAAGAAGTAGCTGGAATCAATCATTTTAAGATATTCATGGATAAAATTAGAAACATGTTTAGTTGTTCACCAGCGAAAAACAGCAGGGAGTTGGCAGAAGTTGCTAAAGGACTAGAGGAGCAAATGTTGAAAATCGACCGTGTTTTAGATACTCGTTGGGTAGCCTCCAGCTTAATGGCGGTGAAAAGCAGTTTGGACAGATTTTAAAGCTTTGTATAATCATTTCATTGAAGCATCTGAAGACAAACAAAGGGACTCGAAGCAACGTTCAACTTACAAAGGGCTTTGTAGTACATTATCTTCTACAACTTTTGTACACAACCTGGCATTGATGTTCGATGCTCTAGAAGAGTTTATCGGATTTGTCCTTACAGCTTAAAAAATCATGCCTCAACCTTATCCAAGCCCACAGTGATGTAACACTGTTAATCAAAGTGTTTGAAAACCGAGTTGAAAACATGGGTAGACGTTCAGTGGAAGCTAAAATTGCTATTGACGATTTGATGTTTCAAGATGTTAAACTTTGTGTAAGATCCAAGATACCTAGTATTCCAGAAAAACAGTTCTATCGGAGCCTCGCTAACAACTTTACTTCAAGGTTGCTATCATCATCTTCAAATGCGGCTGAACACTACACCAAAATCATGAATGACATCAAAGTGATCCACCCCATGTATTGGCCAAAAGACTTATCCATCACCTACGGAGAATGTGAGATCCAGCGAATCTGCGATAGATTTAAGATTAGCAGCTCTCAGGATATAATTAGAGACTTCAGACACTTCAAGCAGGGACTGAAGCCTATGTTAAGTGGAGAGAAAACCTACTATTCTAGAGCAACCGCCGTCGTTTAAGAAACTGATTTCCATCATAAATAGTATTGCAGTGTCTAGTGCTGAATGTGAACGTGGGTTTTCTGCAATGAATCTAATTATGTCTCCTCTTAGATCTTCACTCTACATTAGCACTGTTTGCGATTTAATGCGGATCAGGCTCCTAGGACCTCCTGTGGCTAGATACAATCCCGAGCGACACGTCAAAACCTGGCTGGCGAAGGGACACCATTCTGCACTTGACACCAAGTCAAAACAACGAGGGCAGAAAACTTACCATGAAGACAGCATTGCATTGTGGGAACTTTTTTCCTAAATCTGTTTTTTAAATATCTTTTAGAATTTCAGAACATTAAGTTTTCATTAAAATAACTAGCCTATGCCTAACTTATAGTTGTGTTCTGAACTCAAGTTTCTGAGTTCTTTTTTGTACTTACAGTTAGTTTTGTGTATTGTTGTTTTGTTTCTTTTGTAGTTTTCACTTTAAAATATTAACAAACAACTAAAACTAAGTTTACCAACAGTCTTGGCATAGCCTTACAATATTATACTACAAATCCGTACACATTTGTTATAATAACTAGTAAGCAAATAAAATAATCAACCTTAACTTTTTAAAACTACACTAAATTTTAAAAAATGAAACCGTGTTACTCCACTCTGTGTGTCATTTATTTTTGTGTGTAATTAAACGCTTCCTTTTTCCTTTCCAAGAAGTTGGTTTATTTTGAATGTATTAATATTGTTTTGTACCCATAAGGTATGCCATTTTTTTTGTAAAATATGCAAACTTGTAAAAAAGCTGTTTATATTAACAAAACATCCATTTACATATTAATATGTATTATTATTACTACTGTAATGTGTATAAATAAAACTGAGAATAAGGCTCAATTTGTTTTTATTTTACCATTCATTAAAAAATTAATATTGGCGAGCTTCATTGATTCAAACAAAATGGTCAATGAAATCAAACCAAATATTTCTGGGAAATTTAAAGTAGGCAACAAGGTGTTAATGGAGTAGAGTAGAGTAGAGAGTAAACTCAATAATTTAAATTCATGTTTTTATTTTCTTACATCCTAATCAAGCACCTTAAAGAAAATAAACAGCATTAAAATATCACTTGGTATTTTTATAAAAATGAATGTATTATTATGTCTGGGTGGCCTAAAAACAAAGGTTTACAGTTATAATTTTCAAAAGTTTTCCTGGGTGAGGGCCCCCCTCCTTCCTGGGGTGTATTCCATACCCACCGGTCTGAGCTTCCCGCTTTAAGAGTTCCCACACCTAAAATTTTAGAAATTAAGCACTGGCATTATCTATGCTCTTGAGTGCGAGTGAGATGTACTCTGTAGATTGCTTTCTCACTCTTAAACACATGGTCAATTTTTGTGTGTATACACATGCTTGTAGCATATGATGTTTTTGAATAACAGGAGCCATACATACACAATTATCGAAAACAATCTTGAAAATTACACACATGCAAACTTCACCTATTGTCAATTTAGAACTTTTTGTAATTTACAAAGAGCCAAGATTAATGCTAATGTATTATTAAATGACAAATATTTCTTAACAAAAAGATTTATTATTCGATAGAAATTTAAAAGATATAAATTGATGACGTATATAAATGAAATACAAAATTTAGCCACCAAGGTACTTAAAACATATGACAATTTGGTTTGATTATTTATATACTTAATTTATTTACCTTAACCTCTACAAGTACCTGAAGATGAATTTTTCGAATCCAAACTGTACATTGTACCAATACAAACTTTAAAAATGTGTTCACAGGTATATTCTTATTAGTTTATATTAAACACTTTTCGAGGCTATATCTATAATATAACATTTTGTTAGATAGTTTGACATTTTTCACGAAAAATCGTACCTTACAGTACGATATTGATAAATGACCAGTTTATTTGTACCCGTAAAGACATATTCAGTCAGTGTAGACAATAATTTTTGAACTGAGTTTTGTGTAATCGTCATCACATTTCCAAAGTCCTTAAGGCCAAGCTCTCATTACATGTACATAACTAGGGGTTGTCTGAAGATAGCAGGTCTGAGTTGTAGAACAGGTAAGTGAACTATTCCCGAAGTAACTGTTCAATTAGCCTTTAAGTGTTTTCAAAAATGTATCTGATAGCTTAACTAAGCTGTTAGTTGCAACCTCATTAAAATATTACTTGGAAACTAATTACTGCTAATGTGAATTTTATGTTCTTCTTTATTGTATCATCCACTTTCATAATCATTATTTACAATAGAATGCCTTCTAGGTACTTTGGGATTATACCGACCACACGAGTATGAAGAACACAAAAATATAAATTTATAGAAACAAACATGATAGAACGAAAAAAACTCTTTAATTACAAAATTACAAACTTACGAGCATTTCCAGGTATTGTGATCGGTATTGTTGTCGATGTTATCTTATCTTTCTCGAGAATCCCGATTACGGCAGGCCGCGCGGCATCACATGATTATTTAACTTTGTTGCACGGTACATAATTGCCTTTCCATTACAATTTAATTTATATTTCTGATCAGCCCCTCTAGAATTTGATATTTTACTGATAGGTACTATCGCGAGGGATGTTTTTCTTTCGTTGACATCAGCGCCGGCTTCGGAAGTGCTGCCGAAGCCCGCGCTGATGGCCGGATGCACTCGCATTTTGGGTGGCGGAGTGTGATCAAGAATAAAAAGAAGTTTTGAGTGTTTTTTTTTTTCAATAAAGAGTTTAGTTTTGTTAGATAATGTTTGTTTTTATCTATTGAATTTTTTATATTTGGAGAAATGTACGGGTAAAACACGGAAGTAAAAAGTGACGCACCAGCTGAACGGGCGGCGAGACTGCAATCACGTTATCTACTAGACCGCTCGACTTTGACCTCTATCTGAGGATGGGGAGGGGTTTGCGATAAGACAATTCCTGTTTTATATTGACGAAATATTGTTCTACGCTAATCTAGGAGAAGAAAAATGTCAACGATTCATGTCTGGGTGTGGTCGGTATAATCCCAAAGTACCGAAACCTATATAATTACAGTTACCTCGTAATCAAAGAACACTTTTAGCTCCAAAAAGGACCTTTCTTTTATAGTATCGATATCAAAATCTCTGTTGAGCTCTGTTTTCAAACATTAGTTGAATATTAAAGATGACTGGACTAGGATCTGCAACACAACACACAACACTCATTGTTGTTGGAAACTAGCAACAAAAGAATGTTTAATCAGCACTTCTTACATATAGAACAGGTGGAGCATAAGCGAATAGAAGGAAGGCTTGCTTGCCCCAGGCACCATCGACTCTGGCCCTGGACATAGGTGGATGACTCAGTATCGTGCATTAATATTTTTGTCAGTATATTATTAGTTTTTTTAACGTTACTAAGCATAAAATATTTAAACTGCCCGCTATCTTGAAACTTAATACGATAATCACTTTTTTTAGTTCATCTTTAGTTTATCTACTCCGCACTAATGTCATTAAAGTTGAGTAGTCTTGTGTTTTTTTGTTTGCTGTGCAAATTTAAACGCATTGACTGCAGTCGACACACTGATACTATTCCGGCTGTCGTAAAGCCAGTCCTCGACCAGTGTCGCATTGAAGGTGTTAAAATGAAAACAAATAGACTATCCTGCAGACTGTGAAGATTTGTTCATGTTTTGACAGCAAAGTCTGTCAAGGCAATCAAAATCCATTGATAGATTAGGGAGATTTACAATGAAAGTACAAAGGCAATGGCGATGGAATGGTGCGATGTGGGTTAGGCAGTTTGGTGAGGGAAAGACAAATATTCATGACAATGCATGAAATAGAAGGCGGTACTTTGGGATTATACCGACCACAACCAGACATGAATCGTTATTTGACATTTTGCTTCTACTGATTACTAGATTAGCGTATTTAGAACAATATTTCGTCAATATAAAACAGGAATTGTCTTATCGCAAACCCCTCCCCACTCTCAGACAGAGGTAAAAAGTCGGGGTTTTTTTATATGTTTTGTGTTCTTCATGCGAGTGTGGTCGGTATAATCCCAAAGTACCTAGGTTTCTGATTTTTGTTTTGTTGTTTAGATAATCCTCTTTTTAATTTTTTTCTTCAGAGTTTATAATCCTGTAATACATTAAACGAAAACATAAATATAACTTGTGAACTTGTACGAGAGCAATAAGTTTTAATCAGTTTATTTAGTGTTGTCTTATACTGAATATCTAGCTCAAAGTGTTTAATACAAATCTAGAAGTTATATTTGTAAAAAAACGAAATAAAGAATAGTTTAAATGGTCTTTCTGTTCAATCCAATCCCTTTCAGTTTAATTCATTAAATATATTTGCTGCCAAATAAACCAATACTGTAAATGTAACAAGGTTTTTATGATGCATGATTCTAGTTTGGGAACATAACCATAAAAAAATACTATTCGTATTATTGGTAAAGTATATTTCATACATAGTTTTTACAATTCAAACAAAATGGACCCCCCGCCACCCCTCAGTCTTGCGTCACATCCAAGATTGAGACAGCTCGTAGACAGTCAATTTTGACATCTAGCTGTGCAGGGTGCATACAATCGAAATAAATGGAGTCTCTTGAGTATTTGACTGCAGTTTTCTAAAAACTTTTTCGCATATCTCCCATATCATCTCTAGACGTGCTGTTTGAGTTTTTGGGTTGATTTCATAATTTCAAAGAGTACAAATGAATTCTGATTTATGGTCACCCATGATTTTGGTATTGTTTCCAGCCGGAATTATTAAACCAACATTAAACTCGTTCTGCCAACGTGGTACCATAATATCACCTCTGCTCACTAGGAACTAGAGGTGGCCAATCTTCTGCGCCCACAGGTGTGGGAAATAACTGTTCTTCTCGTCTATACCGTCACTGTAGTTGACCATCCTTCCATACAATGTGTAACAAATACTGAAGCTCGGCTGGGTTTTCAAGGTGTCCAGACATAATAATCAAGAATTTTTATGTATTTCTTACCTTGATGTTATTACAATTATGATGTTTGGTGACCCATGATTTGGTATTGTTTTCCAGCCAGAATTATTAAACCAACATTAAACTCGTTCTGCAAACGTGGTACCATAATATCACCTCTGCTCACTAGGAACTAGAGGTAGCCAATCTTCTACACCCACAGGTGGGGAAAAACTGTTCTTCTCGTCTATAACGTCACTGTAGCTGACCATCCTTCCATACAATGTGTAACAAATACTGAAGCTTGGCTGGGTTTTCAAGGTGTCCAGACATAATGATCAAGAATTTTTATGTATTTCTTACCTTGATGTTATTACAATTATGATGTTTGGTGACCCATGATTTGGTATTGTTTCCAGCCGGAATTATTAAACCAACATTAAACTCGTTCTGCAAATGTGGTACCATAATATCACCTCTGCTCACTAGGAACTAGAGGTAGCCAATCTTCTACACCCACAGGTGGGGAAAAACTGTTCTTCTCGTCTATAACCGTCACTGTAGCTGACCATCCTTCCATACAATGTGTAACAAATACTGAAGCTTGGCTGGGTTTTCAAGGTGTCCAGACATAATAATCAAGAATTTTTATGTATTTCTTACCTTGATGTTATTACAATTATGATGTTTGGTGACCCATGATTTGGTATTGTTTCCAGCCAGAATTGTTAAACCAACATTAAAACTCGTTCTGCAAACGTGGTACCATAATATCACCTCTGCTCACTAGGAACTAGAGGTGGCCAATCTTCTACGCCCACAGGTGGGGAAAAACTGTTCTTCTCGTCTATACCGTCACTGTAGCTGACCATCCTTCCATACAATGTGTAACAAATACTGAAGCTTGGCTGGGTTTTCAAGGTGTCCAGACATAATAATCAAGAATTTTTATGTATTTCTTACCTTGATGTTATTACAATTATGATGTTTGGTGACCCATGATTTGGTATTGTTTCCAGCCAGAATTGTTTAAACCAACATTAAACTCGTTCTGCAAACGTGGTACCATAATATCACCTCTGCTCACTAGGAACTAGAGGTGGCCAATCTTCTACGCCCACAGGTGGGGAAAAACTGTTCTTCTCGTCTATACCGTCACCGTAGCTGACCATCCTTCCATACAATGTGTAATAAATACTGAAGCTCGGCTGGGTTTTCTTATTACAGCTTGAAGGAGAACACAAAATTTAGTAGTGGTTGTCTCACTTTTAAATTTAGAATAAACCTTTAAATCTGTATTACCATAGTAATTAAATTGGTCAATTGTTGTTTGAAATATTTCTTTTACTTCAATTACTTCAATTATTTGTATACACATGCTTGTAGCATATGTTTTTTTTGACACAAAACAATTGACCATGTATTTAAGAGTGAGAAAGCAATCTACAGAGTACATCTCACTCGCACTCAAACGCATATATAATGATGTCGCGCTCCACACTTACAGGATAGCTTTAATGCATCTGGGGGGATGATTGGCCCATGGGGTTGGTCTGGCTGCCTATAAAAGGTATTAAAATAGCCACATGAATGTTATATATAAAAATTGGAAGTTAGAATATAAGTAAAGTGCAGTAATTTTTTATGCAAATTTAAAGCGTCTGGCGGAAGTTACCGCCCACAAGAGGTGTCTGGCAATATTGGATTATGATTTCTTACAATATTTTGTGAAACATATACTAAAACCAGCTGTTAGAATTTAAGTAAGGTACGCTTTATTTTTATGTACCTTTCTTACATATTACCTATAAACGGGCCGGCTAATGAAGCTAGCGGGTATGCATAGGTGCTTAAGCATACATTACCCCATATATTTCTCATAATTGTGGGAGTTAGAAAATAAGTAAGGTCTGGGGGCCTGGGATCTTGGACTACTACTACTGGTGACACCATCAGAATTGACTAAAGGTTATATTCGAAAACATCAGCAGATACTGATGGGATTTCAATGTAGCTGATTAAAGAATGCTTGAGACATATTATTGAACTCTTAACTAAATTAACATATATTTATTTTCAAACAGGAGTTTCCCCTGGATTCCTAAAATACTTAAATTTATTCCAATATTCAAAAAGGAAGATCCGATGGAAGCTACTAACTATTGTCCCATTCTATTTTACCTGTATTTAATTTCAATAAACATTGAATCACAAAAAGTACTTGAAAAGGACTCGAACCCAGATCTCTCACTTGCCGGGTGAATGTCCTACCATTACACTACAGAGCCCTTACTTTTTACAAATCAATTATTTTGTATTTGGCCTTATCTGTCACATATGCGTTTAAATAACCAAACTAACATTTGATCGGAAGACTAAATACCTGTAAAACAACTTTTATTAAATGAATTTACATTTATTAAATTTGTATAAACGGCAATAGCCAAATTTAAGTACCTGTATTTAGTACAATTTTTATTTTTAACTTTTATAATGAATTGTTGGAATATCTAGAATAATATAAAATATTTCAAGGATTCCTTTTAAGGAATATTCCTTTTACTTTAATTATTTTAAAGCTACAGTATTTGTGGAGTGCCACAGAAGTGGCAAGAATCATACCTGTCTAATGGAACTCAACAAGTAGAAATTGATGGAAAGTTAACACTTCCAATTAAATTAGTATTTAGTGCCCCTCAGGGTTCAAATTTTAGTCATCTACTATTTCTATTATACGTAAGTAATTTCAATTCATCTTAACATTTGAACATTTAATTCATAATGCAGATGCTTTGCTTTAGTGAAACATCATAGAAAGATTTAAAATTGAAAACTTTTATCAACTCATATACACAATTTTTCTTTAGTATTGACTAAAAACTAATATACCAAAATCTAATTTTATAAAATGTTCTAGTTGCTATGTTCCTGTTAATGAGACTAATTTTAATGTTACGATTGATAAAACAATAATTGAGGAAGTAAATCGTACAAAATTCTTATGAATATTGATGCCAAATTCAATTTTAAGGAACACATCAATAATGTTTATTTAAAAGTTTCTTCTGGCATACATACATTGAGAAATCTAAGTGAATGTTGCGCAACTGTATTAAAATTGGTCTAATATCCTCATCTATCATACAATACTGCTATTTGGGGATATTTTAATGTAAATGAGGTATAGAGACTGTTTGTCTTGCAAAAAAGGCCATATGAATCATTAAAAAAACTACAGTTGAAAGAGTCATATAAATCTGCTTTCAAAGAATTAGAACTTCTTACCTTTCCTTGTCTATATATTTTAGAAACAATAATGTATTCCAAATTTAAATTTAAATCATTTGAGGGAGGGGACTACCAAGACACAACACTTGATATAGTTAAATCTCTAGACCTGAGCAAAAGAAAATAATTTTATTTAGAAACCTTCTCTCAAGCAGTTAGATTTTAAACAAACTCCCAAATGTATTAAATTATAAACCAATAACAAATCATTCAAAAAAAAACTTTAAAAATGTTTCAGAGAATTCTGCTTGGTGGATGAATTTATGTAATATAATATTAACATTTTATCATTTTAAACATTTTTTATTTCTATTATTTGGATGTCTGCAAGGTTATACTCAGTTATATTTTATTTTATTTATTTTTTAATATTAATATATTAGAAAGCACATCTTGTTAATAAAATGATATTTAATATTGACATTGATGACACAACTTAATGTTGTTATATACGAATATTTTATTCAGGGTAACAAGTGCAACTAACAAGTAGTGTCAAGTCTACCTGAACACAAGGACGTAGCCAGCAAGGGGATCCAAGGAGTCCGGACCCCCCCAAATTTTCAATTTTTTCAACTACTTTTTTAGTAAATAGTTATTATTATTTAAATAATTCGGTATTATTGACATGTACTGTTAAAAGATTCTTAACAAAGAAACATGTCAAGAACTTTTTAAGGAACAAAATGGAGCTTTATTCTCCGTCCACTCTGAGAAAATATCTGTTGTCTGAACCCTCCTCAAAACTTTTTCCCGGTTACGTTCTTACCTGAACATATCCTGCATACAAGGTTTGGCTGGTTCAGCCGGAAGTTGTTACTACTCCCTAAAAACTTATAATCGTCCTGAGCTGTAGATAGTCTGGGATAAATGTGCGGATTTGCAGTCATTTGTGGCTAAGTGTATTAGATGTAGTAGTCTTTTTCTTCTCAAGCATTCTGGCATTTAGTATGACTTGACAATCTCAGTTCTTTGATTGTGTATTAAAGTTACAGTTTGTTTACAAATTTCAACTTTTGAAATAATGTATTGAAGTGAATTTGGTTTTGGAGTTCAGTTAAACTATTTTGGTTTCCACCGTTACTCATTTCAAAACAAAGTTTTCGTAATAATTTAAAATTGCTTATATATGGATGTGGTTATTTATGTATTATACTTCTATGAATAGTATGGTAACTATCATATAATTTGATGCAAGAAGTTAAAATTTAATATAGACATATTTCTTTTACTATGTAGAGCCAAATTTTAACAATCGTTAGCAATATTAGTCAATTAATTCAATGAATCATCTAATCAAACATTGTGTCAGTTTCCTGTTACGAGTATTGTGTTTTCAACCCATATATTGTATGAACATTTTATGTTATTATGATATAATACTATGGCTGATATAGTAGGAAATATTTCATAATAGTATACCTACTTTTGATTTTAAATCCTAATTTTCAAAAATGAAACAGATTGTAAAACCATCATAAGAATTTAATTTCTGTTTATCTGTCTGCACGATCTCTCAAGAAAGAACTGACTTATAGACTTGAAATTTCGCTTCAAATATTATAGGTTACATCAAGTTGAATGATGGTGCAGGTTTTCTATGGAATTTGGCTCAGCATTCACATAGCCTGTTGTCAGCAGGAAGTCTCAAAAATAGTTGTATGTGTAGACAGTATATTTTTCATGAAACCTTATTTCAATATAGACAAGGCCAAATTCTAAGAATCTAGCCATGAGATTTGGCTGAGTTTCATTCTAGCCTATTCCTCAGTAGGTAAAATTTCAATGCTGTCTACTGAGAGCTGTAAAAACTTTCTTTTACGTCTTTTTTATGTCTATTATTCACAAAACATTTCGAGAATTCAATCCAATTCAAAATACCTTTTATTATTAAGTGTCTCTCAGAACTCTGTAAATAAATGTATCTAATAATGCTTTAAAATACTATACCTAAGAGAGTCAAGAATTATAAACACTTAAAGCAACTGTAAAGTCTATATAGGGCTACATAAATTTTCTTTAAGCTTTAAATTAAAAGTGTCGCTTTTAAGCTCTTTTAGATCGCAGAGGAAGACATTGTACCAATTCAGTGCAAAGTAGGAAAACCTTTTCCACCAATTGCCAGCTTTTCCATAGGAAAGTGAAGCTGGTTATACTGTCTTGCATCACGAAAAGTGACTATTTTGAAAATTTTATAATAATTCCAATGTTACTTGTTTCAACGAAATCCGTCAATGAATAAACAAGCATGACCTCTTTAAAGATCCACTTTCACAAGCCAGGAGCAACAAACAAGTGATATCTTTCAACTGTGACATGTTTGGCGCTCCCGGCTACCCATTTCATGAAGAAGTTAATGTACTTCAAATCTAAACAAAGCATGTTTTTCAAGACTGAATTTTACATATTTTTCGAATATTTCAGAAATGGGTGGTCTTTACAGAGCTGGGATGTATTTATATTCAATTTTTCAGTTCATTTCACATAAAATCCAATAAATTTAACAACTGTCTTTATGCCATAGAAACATCAGTTTCACTTTATTTCCGTCCTTTCCTGGAAAATCGGGCGAAATCTTTCACTAGCCATAGCTTGCTAACAAAGGGTTTCCGGACATATGTTTATATGAAACTTTTTTTTATTATTTTGATGAGAGGAAACCACCTGAGAAGTATGTCAGGTTACTTGTGGAAAACCCTGTATAATTTTCAATAAAAATTTAATCACAAAATTACTTGCTCTGCCGGGACTCGAACTGGGGTCTTACAATTCAATTATTTGTATGTGGCCATTCTGTTTTAAATAAGCAAACTAACATATGACAGGAAGACCAAGTACCTTTCAAACAACTTTTAACATTCATAAAACTTGTACAAGCGGCAATAAGCCTGAATGCTCTTAGTTTCTCCAAAACCGGCCAAATTCTATTTATCTTGGGGTTTGGGTGGGTTCTGGAGTTGTACTCATTATCATTTGTAAAATGCAGATACTGTTTTATTTGTTTTAACCTACAATAAGGCGTAGCTTGTAAAAAGAATGGGGTTGTTATCAAGGGATTTTTACCAATATTGTTCCATTTCAGGTTTTACCACGATCCACTGTAGCACAACTAGAGCTAAAAATACTCTGTTTAACTTACTTACTGACAGCTCAGAAAAAGGTTTGACTTTTTGATGTGTCTAAGCGTATTTAGCTCCATACCAGTTGGTTTAGTTAAAGGTTTACTGCCTCATGCTGCAGTCACAAAGTGATGCAGGCAAATCAGTGACGCTGAACAGTAGAAGGATAATCACCAAAATACAATACGCCCAGGAAAATGCTTCAGTCTTGCGAGAATTCAGTAAAATACATTATAAGGTTAGGCACAAATCTGTTTGGATTAATACATTTTGTATCAACAATTCCCACTTATTTTTTTATAACTCTTAAGGTTTCAACATGTTGGTCGTTTAAGGTTATAGAAAACTGAACTGTTTATGTCAATAAGTGAATATGTTTACAAACTTGTTACTAAATCATGTCCAAAGACAAAGAAATGTAGATGCTAATAAATATTTTTGTCTTGCACGGTTTCAAGATTATGGAGTTACTAAATGTTTGAAAATGTTACAATTATATTATCAAATCAAATCAAAATCAAATTTATTTCAAAATTTGCAAACAAGCATAGTACAACATAATATGAATGAAATTAGTCCCACATGGGCCATAGAGGCTTGTGCGTGGTGTCGAGTCAGTTTCTAGTTGCTGTGCACAGCGGTATCATAATAGTTATCATTATTAATAATAAACTATTTTATATCTATTTTTAAAACAATTATTAAATATGAAATATAAAATAATCGGTGTATTTTGTAGGCCACAGACAACATTAATTATGCCACAATACCCAATAGTCTAATTATTTGATATAAAAGATCATATAAAAATAAGGTATGTTATTTGCTATAGTCTAAATAATTAAATTGAACAAAATTAATTACTAACGATATTTAGGTTAAATTTGGGTTATTAGAGGTGTTCCAAACCATCGGAGAGACGAAACGGCGCAAGACGGCCATCGTAACAATAGTGGAAAAAAGTTTGTTGCGTGTAATAAAGTAAGTTAGTCCAGTAAATAAACATTATCATATATTTTAGTCCTAGTATATAGATGAGAGCAGCGACTCAGCGTGTTTCAGCGCCGACCTCCAACAGCCAGACAGAGACAAGGTTTTTGTATGCGGACAGCGGGACCTGCAGGTCCCTTATGTGTTGCGGAATATTTCTGAGTAGGAAATTTGCAATGTAATTAGGATTGGTGTAATTATACGATTTTACTTCTCTGGGAACCTGCAGGCCCACGCTAACAGCATTCCTTGTAAAATATCTATGTGTGACAGGGGTGACGATCTCCTGCCTGTGGCTCTTTCGCGAAGACCAGTAAGCTTTTAATATATAGCTGCCGAACTGATAACAATTGTGTCTCTGTATAGAGCAAGATAGTCGGGTACCTGTTGTGTTTTTTTTTGAACGCTGCCTTAATAACTAAATTTTGCAACAGTCATTAACAGATATAAAATAGACCTGTAAGCCCCTCCCCATACTATAATACCATATTGTAAAATTGATTGTACATAAGCGTAATAAATAGTTTTAATTTCATTGGGATTTAATATTTCAGTTAATTGCTGAAAAACGTAAATCATTTTCCTTAGTTTAGATGTTAACATGTGAATGTGTGGTTCCCATTTTAATTTTGAATCCATGATGACTCCCAGGTACTTGTACTGGTTCACCCTCTGTAACACCCGACAATCACAGGAGCCACTGTTCGTGTCACCGCAAGAGTGGAGTACCAATCCCATGTCCACAGGCGGCTCGCCCGCGCTGCGCAATGAGACTGGCATACATTTAGTTTTTGAAACATTCATGGTTAGAATATTTTCATCAAACCACCGTTTTACTAACGCCAATTCTGCCGCAGCAACACGATAGACCTCCTCCCACGATCCACGCTCAAACAATATTGCAGTGTCATCTGCAAACAGAAATATCCTACCAGTAATCTCGAGTTTTTACAATATTATTTATATAAATTAAGAATAGAAGTGGACCAAGAGTGCTACCTTGGACTACATACACCGTAATCAACACTCATTGTGTCACTTAAATGATTGTTTATAGAGACTGCGTACGTCCGCTCAAATAGCTTCTGAACCAATTCAGCTCTAATCCGCGAACTCCAACACATTCTAATTTTCGAAAAAGCAGGTTTCTGTTTATACTATCAAAAGCTTTTGCCAGATCAATGAAAAGAAGTAGCACTTTATTATTATTATTTAAGGCATCTGTTATACATTTATTAATTGCGAATAGAGAGTCTGAAGTATTTTTGTGTTTGCGAAAGCCGTATTGGGACTCTGACAGAATATTATTATCTTCGAGGTATTTCTGTAATTGAGATTTTACACACTTCTCTAGTACTTTACTTAGCACACTTAGCAATGATATTGGCCTATAATTGTGCATGTCTGATTTACTATTGTTTTTATAAATTGGGATTACTTTTGCAGATTTAAATATTTCTGGATAAACACCTGAAGATATACTGAGATTTATTATTTATGTTTTAGAGGGGACGCCAGCTTACTAATTTGTTGCTTGAGCAGGGCTACGGGGAGGCCGTCCATACTGGGAGCCGATCCACCTCGCATTCCCCTGACACACATGCCAACATTGAGAGTTATTGTCCCACCAGTGTTGAGGAAACTAAACATCTAAACTCATAATGCATTTTCAGTTTGACATTTAGAGATGACAGCCAACTTTTCTTCTGACTGAGCCAGAAGGGATATTTGTCGTTGTAGTCAGTGTACTAACCTATTTTAGATGCATTTACATCAATTACTCAATATGTTGTTACCAAGTACGCCTTTTTTGCTGTTTTGGAAGTTATTACTGAGTTACATAATGACAATCTATCTAATATCTATGAAAATATACAAAATAATGGTGTTGACGTTCTTTGAACAGTGGTGATGATGATGTTCTTGTTACACTGGAAAACATGACAGACAAAACAGTGATCATAGCCTAGCCCTAGGCCCAACATCAAGTAGACTACAGCTGGTCTCTTTATGAAAGATCTGATTTTCCTCATTTTCCTTATAGATTATTATGTAGGAAATTACCCAACACATGTTCCTAACAATGTGTAACAAAAATTGCGATGCAATCCCACTAATTGTAAGCATTGCAGACCGGCTGAAAATGTAATAAAAGTGATGTAATTACAATGTTGGATATCATCATTTAATAATAATCTCGAATTATCAAGATTCCACTATATTGGAATTAAATTTCTTATCTTAGTACTGTTTCGTTACATATACTATTTCTTCTTCCCTTCTTTAGTGTAAAGACTCTTCTTTTTCCCTACCTCGTTTTTCTACAATTGGTTGAAAATCCCATGTTTTACATTAAAAACATTTTACATTAATCATAAAAAATTAGCAATTTTCACTCTCACCTATCCAATTTTTTCTTCAGGCAATCCTCTTTAACGTGTCTTCTTCAGCACTCCCCTATTCCCACTGAAATAGCTGCGCTAATGTAATTAGTACATGTGACTCAAAGTGCTAAAAAAGTTAGGACCAATCACATGTACAACCAAGACTTCACTTAATTAACAACAAAGAGAATAAGAGAGACAGTGTTGTAAATGATTTATGAAATGGGTGAGTTATCACACACTAAATCAACCAATAAAAGAATGTTTTCATTTATTTCATTTTCTTAACATTAAATACACCGAATGTATACTATTACGATATACAAAGTGCAACAAGAAATATAAACATCGAAAACAAAAACAATAATATCACATATCATAATTTACATAGGTATAGACTATTAAAATTAACAAAAATAGATAGTATATTCAGATATATACAGCAACTACTAGTTAAAATATGCACAAAGTACAACAAACCAAATAGTCAATACACTTAAAATACTGGTATTTTTATCATACTTTCCATTAAATAATTTATAATATGAAACTGTAACTAATAACTTGTTATATTTTGAAACTGTATGAGTTTTCAAAATATATGTTATAATCATCAGAAATATATGTTATAAAACTAAAAGTAGTCAAAACAACTGTTATTTAAAAATATAACTTATTGATGAAAAAATCCATAACGTTTAACCAGTGTTCAATGTGTCACCTCCTTTCCTCATTTACTACTTCTACAAAATAATTAAATGAAAAGATACCATTGTATGATAACTAAGTAGTTGTAAATATTATACAAAATTTATTGCCTAACATGAACATATATTGTTTTAACAAAACATTACAGTAGGAACTTGACTGCATTTGTGTATTGCAAAATTGTTCGTACAAAATGAAATAATCATTTTAAAGTGTAAATTGTTATCATAAAAAAAATATAGGTCAATTCTGAAAATTTCAGTACCCTAAATAAATATTAGTATTTCAGTTCTTGAAAAACAAGTTTGCTATTTCAAGATTACCACACAAACGAATTAAAGTAATTTTTAATCGGTCACTATGTTAACATAATTCTATATCAGACAAATTTATAAAAAAACAATGTAAAAAAATTTCTAAATCAGTGTTGCTATGAGTGGAAATGTATAATTTCTTAAAAAAAAAAAATATTGTTAACATGTAACACCAATATATTTTGTAACATCCAACATCACTAATATGTTTTGTATTGTATAATAAGTATATGGATGGTAAATAGAGAGCGTATATTGTTCAACTTATAACTATCTAAATAAAATGAGTTTTTATTCAGCATATGTGTTTTAAATAGTAAAAACTAGCATAACAAATTTTAAACACTGGGGCATTAAGTAATGGGATTGTTATTTCAGGAGTTTTAAAAACTAAAATAACAAAATTATTGGAATACGTTGAGATTTTTCTTGTTGTATTTAGTTTTAACTTAGTATATTGATTACTATACTGTGTCAAATCCAATAATATGTTTAATGATCATTTTTGTATTCTCCTTTTCAGTGTCGATTTATTAATGTACTAAGTTTGGTTGACTGTATCAAATATTTTCACTAGAATTTTTCAAAGTAGTTTTACATTTTTTTGTTTTTATGATTATATCTACTTTATTTAGTATTTCATCACCTAACCATATTGGATGAAAGAAAATGGATAATGTTTTAATTGAAATTATTTTTTGAATTTATGTCAAATCTCAAACAAAACCTTAGTGTATTAATAAACCAGTATTGAAGAAGTTGTGTTGTAACATTGGTTTATTACAACCAAATTAATCATGGTCTGTTTATCATGGTTAGGTGATAAATAAAAACAAATATGATGAAATTTGAAAATTATCTTAGAGTATCATGTAAGTGTAAAAAAATTATCATACATAAAATGTTCTGTATCCATTAAACTCCAGCCAATTTAACCAAATCAATACACGTGATGGCAGATGATAAAAAGGATGTTATACATTTCTAGATAGAGTCCAGAGCACCCCCAGTCAGTTTTGTTGCATAGAGATTCAGCACCTGTAAAATCAATCATCAATCTTATTCAAGTAATCTTTCTAAAACTTGAACTTTAATAACTACAATAACAAAGAATATTTATCGAAAATAGTTATGTTAATTTCTTTTAATTAAGTTATGTGTGTTGTTAGAGAAATTGAAGTTTGCCATTCAATGGTAAGGAACAAACAATCTCAGAAGTTAATTCTTAGTTGCATTTATCAAATTATTATAAAAAATAAGTTTTAGATTATTTAAAATAAAGGAATCATTTTAAAAATATATTTAAAAAATATATGTTTTACAAATCTGAGAATAAAATACGCAACTAACACTACGAAAACATTTATATAATAGACAGATTTCAAAAGAGGTTTCAAGTTTATTTTTACTACTCAAGAGTTTTGAGGTCTTAATTTCCATTCAATTTGCAATCATTATCCAAGCTCACCTGGTATATGAAAGCATACTGGTCCTTGGTCTGCACCGATCCTGCCCGGTCCCTCCTCAAGGAGTAGACAGTCTTGGGGATGTCAACAGTGCGAATGGTCTCAAAGTCGCGAATACAGAGATCGATGGCGATGACTGTACCGGTCCTGCCGGTACCTGGGCTGCAGTGTACCACGGTGGGGCCCTGGGCACCGCGCATGTACGAGCGAGCCTCAATCAGGAAAGCGATCATTGCACTGCCGTCATCTGGCACCCCCTGCGGAGGCCAGCTTGAGTACCACAAGTGTGTTACCTCTCGCCACAGGTTGGTCTCTAGGTTCTGAAACAACGTCTCTTTGGTCAGTACAAATATAAGAGTATGAGCACAAATTATAACTCAGCTCAGCTCAAAACTACCTAAATCTTAAAATTGTTATCTTATGGTGGACAACAATTTGAGAGACTTGACAGTAGTTGTTAAATGATTAAATTCCTAGAGCAAATCTAAACCAAATTAAATTATCTGTATTGTAGTCAAAACTGTAAAAATTGCATTGCATACATCAAATTATTCATAAGGTTATAGTCTGCCTAGAATATAAACGCTGTACAGGATATTTAAATTGATATCATGGGGAAGCTAAGTAAAATTTAGTTTTCCCAGAGGCTTGACAAAATTCTAGTCAATTGACTAAAGCGATTTGGATGCTAGAAAGTCCTTTTGTTGTTTTAAATTGATTTTGAATTGTTGTTTGCTTAATTTCCTTAGGAAGCTTGATGAGTAATTTTACACCAGCTTGTTACTGCATATGCTCATACGCTATTAATCATCTGAGTTAATATTTCTTATTCTATCTATTTTATTATTAAAATTCTCTAACCACCTCCTTTTCTGCCCAATTAACACTACAAACAATCTCTGCCACTTTTACTTTTCATCTGGCTGTATAAACAAACAATAGCCTGGAGGGGTCTGAGTGTTCATGACCAGTTTCTCCTTTATCAGAAGTTTTATGAAAAAGCATATAGTAAACCCACAATCTAGAAAAAAAATTATTCACTTAAATATTTTTTGTGTCAGTCAGGCTTACAATATTACTAATGGATTTTTATAGAATTATTGGCTAACCACACAATAACAAATTCTTAAAAAGTGTTCTTAAATTTCTTCATAAACATAAAATTAAGATGAACAAACTGTCAAAAATGTTGTAAAGATTTAAAACAACTTTCTATTATTGTTTTCAAACATTTTTATTTCTTACTAGCTGTTTTCCATGGCTTTGCATGCTTTTCGTAAGCTTTTCTCCTGTATGAGCACTTCTGGTTCAAGAAAATTATATTTCCAATTCCGGTGTAGAGTTTACCTTGTTGCCACGATCAAGACAATCTGTCAAAAGTGTATGTGTATAGCCATTGTACTTGTACATGTACTTTATTATAAAGTGGTCTAATGCTCAAGCTTTAAGCTCAACCAGAAATTTATTTTAAAGAGAAATATACATCAAAACTTACTGCCTTCAAATAATGTTTGTTTATTTAATATATGTAACTCTCTCGTAATTGCAGTTTATGGTGGGCAGGCGCTTTGATAACTTTTTTATTTTGCAGCGCTGCCTGGTGGTGATCTACATCCATCAATGGGCATAGCATAGAAACCTTCTACATGGTAAAATACATATACATAAAAATTTTCATAATGATCAGTCAGATAGTTTCTGAGTATATAAATATAGATTATTATAAACTGTTTACTATATTCTGACTTTTTAACTTTGAAACATCTACACATAAAACCGTTATTTCAAGATAATTTGATTTCTTTATAAAAAATTTACGAGTTTCTTCTTATTGATACAGTTTTCACTAAACATTTTCTTCCAGAGTCTTGACTAGGACTTGGCTTTGAAAGAGGTTAAACCTGATTGAAGAGCACACTACAGATGAGGATATGGAACAACTTTAAATTTCAACAATTATATAGGCCTTATTACCTCAAATAAAAGATTTTTACTATTTCAAACAAGTTGAATTGCTGTTATACATACAAAATTTGCAAGATCTTTTAAGGCTTTTGAGGTTAGGTTATATTACCGCCATTCTCCCCCTTTAGCCACATCACTGTTGTCTTCAAGTTTAACCTATTTATGTTACTTTACTATAACTTGGACCTTTAATCACCAAACAAAAATTCGCAGGGTTTTAAGATATAAAATATTTGTAAAATTCTCTTACATATGTACAAATAAATAATAATTAGTTTTTATGAGATTTTTCTCTTATTGTTTTTTAAATTCAGTACAGTTTTAAAACATTGTTTATGCACTGTAATTAATAATTTAACTAAAACTCACTACAACAACACAACACCAATCCATAGAAACCACATTGAAACAAATTTAGTAAAACTGTGGATAAATAAAGAAAGAAAATTTGGTTGGGTTTTCAACTTAGATAGTTAACAACACAGACACCTTTGTAGGATTTTAGCGGTTCATAAGATTTGTATAATTTATTATACATCAATTTACTTAAATCTATTGTTTAAAAACTCATTTAAACTAAATAGACTATTAATAATGTAACTTACGATATTCTTGTTTAACATTAATTACCTTGAGTTGAAGGCTGGAGATGATGTACTTTTCTCGCACCTCATGCTTTTTCAATGTCACTTGGAAATCTCCAAACAGCCTGTGGCAATCTGTGATCTCCAGCTGCGGCAAGTAGTCTGCGCATTTCTCCTGAAATGCAAAAACACATTATAAATTGAATTTAAATCTATTTTTGAATTTTCATTGAAATAAAGCGGTACAAATTTAATACACCATCCACTGCTTCATTGCAGCAAGTGAGTCATGATATAGAATGACATCAGTTGTTACAACATTTTAGATATGTCACTGTTTAACTATTGTATTTACACCTTTTGGTAACAGTCCACCCAGGATTATTATATGGCACATGGTGCATAAAAGGTTGACAGTAAAAAATGTTTCTTTGCTGGCACAAAAGTTGCTGTTACATAAGAAACTAATGTGAAAGCTAGCCAGAAAAAGACTGATTAAGTATAACAGGCAGCAAGACAAGAAAAGTGAGAGATTAGGAGACTCAGTTTTATGGTCAGTCAATGGTTTTGTGGTCCGGATGACAATCTATAAATGCTTTGAAGTTCAATTGCTAGGGCTACCAAAGGATGTGTCTACAGATTACTTCCAAAAGTGGACATTGACCATTTCGTTTGGTAAACATTATCATCAAACAAAATTACACACACAATATCATTTCAATTCCTTATTCTTCAATTTAGCTTTATTTTAAAAATTTAGGGAGAAAAGATTCTCTACATCTCTATAGCTTAAGAATACCCTTCCGTACTAAGCTACATGTGGGAATTAAATAGGGGTTCAATATCAATGTTAACAATATTTTGGAACCAAACAGTTTTTGTTGAAAGAATTGTTTGTTGTCAGGTCCAAAACACTCAAAATACATAACTTTACGCCATCATCGAGCTCAGTAATCTGTTATATCCTACCATAAATATTATTTTAGTACAAATTGTTCAGAGTGTATGATTAGTTTTAAAATAATAACAAACCACACAATTGTAAATACCTTTTTGTGCTTTCTTTACCACATGCCGTATGTATTATTTAATTAACATAAAATGAGTTTGAACAAGGAAACTTTGACTTACGACTCCATTCTCATTGAGCGCTGTCAGCATGAGAATGACCTTGGTCTGCTGCTGCCACACCATCCTCCAGAAATCCTCAATAGTAGACTGCAGAGGAGCCTGGCAGGCAATGTACAACTTTTCTTGGCTCTTGGGCCCCTATAACGTACAACGGTTTGTCAAATTATTTTTATTTTTAAAAAGATTGCATTTTATGACAAAAATTAAAATCAACAAAACTGCTAAATTTTTTATGGTTTAAAAATTAAAAATTTTCTCACAATTTCTATTTTAAATGCCTATAATTCCTTGTGGAGAGTTATTAATTCGCATTATTTTCTCGGACTTCAAGGAAGTTAACAAATGCTAAAACATAATAGTTGTTTGTTAGAGTCATTTTCATTATAAGGTTTACACTCTGCGAAAATATTACTTTAACGTATCAAGCAAACAGTGTGTTTTTCTAACATACCAGATACTTAGAACCAATGTCTATATGTAATCAGTTACTGAATTTTTTTCTCGGATTTTATCTTTTTCAAACTTAAAAAATCTGTGAGAAATTTCAATACAATGCACTATAGATGGGTTGCTTGAAATTTGGCAAAAAGTCGGTTTACAGAGACTTAGAAAAACATTGTGTTGAAAAACTTGAATAAAAAATACATTGTAATGGCTTCTGTTGATAAAAAAGGGATAATATCTAGGAATAATAAGAGGAGGTTGTGTAAATGCTTTAAAATCTCATCTTTGGTACCTGTCAGGCGAACTATTTGGTTTGAGTCTATTTACAAATAAAGTATCCAGAAAGAACAAGGTAATAAGATGAAGGAAGGGCCTGCAGGCCGGAAAGTAATTGGGACTCTTTTAAACCCTGGAACTGGCGGTCATATTTCTCTCAGTGGCGGAGTGTTTTTAGTACTTCATACATTGCCTTATATTTATTTTATTATTACATGTTTACTTTAAAGTACCTATGTCATATTATATATTTTTTTATTCAGCATTTTTCATGGAACATTTCTCACATAATGTAATTATAACAACAAAAAATATCCTTACTCTACCTCTTCATGAAAAAAAATTGTTTATAAAAAAGAAATGTTTGTTCAAAGTTTTTGATTTGTAAAATTGTTTGTTGTTAGTGATATGCAAAATCCAAAATATACAAAAGAAAAAGCATTTAATTCTGATTAAAAATAAAACAACACATAGTTTATAAGGTATTTATTTCTACATGTGGTAAACGATAAAAAAAATCATACACTGACATTCGAAAGTACTTCTTACCAACAAAAGTAAGAATTTCAAAGCTCACTTGGATTTGTACAATCTTGTAACTATTAGTTCATATTAATTTTTCTATTTTTTATTATATTATATTTTTTTTAATTATGTTCTGATTGAATGTCTAAATCAGAATCCTCATCGTTGCTTATTTCATGTTCAACTAGTCATGTCGAATGTCACTTGAACGATCGCGGAAATTACGATTCATTACGTAAACACGCACAAAAAACTTACTACTATTGTGTCATATACAACGAACTCAAACAAACAATAAACCAGACAGAACACCATGCAGCTGACGAAATAACAATAGACGAATGAACCAGTTGACTCATCGCTGCGCACGCAACTAGCGCGGTACGCGGAAGAATGTAAACAAACAGTTCAGAGATTATAAAACGTATGGACGTGCAACGAAACAATACAATTATTTATTAGTGTATTATTTACATAAATTGAACCTTCCTCTTTCGATTGATGTTCTTCTAGTCAAGTCAAATGTCACTTGAACGATCGCGGAAATTACGGTCCATTACGTAAACACGCACAAAAAACCTACTATTATCGCGTCATATACACAGCCATCATTACAACGAACTCAAACAAACAATAAACCAGACAGAACACCATGCAGCTGACGAAATAACAATAGCAGAATGAACCAGTTGACTCATCGCTGCGCGCGCAACTAGCGCGGTACGCGGAAGAATGTAACCAAAAAGTTCAGAGATTATAAAACGTATGGACGTGTAACGAAACGATAAAATTATTTATTAGTGTATTATTTACATAAATTGAACCTTCCTCTTTCGATTGGTATCAATACCGATACTCTTTGATCGTGTTTTAAGTACGTAATATTGAGAAATAAAAGACATGTTAAAACGCCCGATATCGGGCGCTGCCATCTAGGATGCGACTAAAACGCCCGATATCGGGCGTTTGCCAGTTCCAGGGTTAACTAACCAATCTATTATGGCTGATTGTGTAATTAAAAATATTATTCAAGCTGTTTTGATAAGTTTTAAATAAATGCTAGTTTTTTTACTATATATAGGTATTAATGAAGTAGTAATTAGATATAATGCATTAGAGGGAGATAACATAAAAAATCTCAAAGTAGTAAATGACAATGTTAACCCGTGGAATCGAACTACTGTATTCAGCTTTTAATTGCATTTGACTAATAATGAAGAAGAAAAGCAGATGATCTGCAAATGGCATAAGCTAATAAAACTCTGGTTCCAACCCAGACAATAAAACAAGCAGTTTGTTGTCAGTATGCAGCTGTCATCTTTAAAAAATTAATCCATGTTTACTCCTTCTATTAGAATCCTATACAAAGTTTTTACCCTTTATCAATGTTTTATTAGGAAATACAATAATTACTGACATCCCTGCTGGTTGCAAATAATTTTACCTACCACAAAATATTTCTATTTTTGGAGTTTCCTCTTAATATGATAACCTTTGAGCATTCTTCCACTTGAAATATTATCTCAAAATTTTGCTAGAATCCTTTTATTACTAATTCAAAAGTGTGTGTATTTTGAGGGGAGGGGGGAGGAATGGATTATATATAAAAATTAATTTAAAATTTTGAGTATATAACACGAGCCACCCTAGTCTACAAGCTATGGTAAAGCCTCTACCAGGGAGGCTCTGCCTGGCATGGCCTTTACCAAGGTATGCCTGAATGGTAATCAGTCTTATATTATGAGATTATAAGAAGTTTTATTAAGTTTGAACGATATCCGGTTTCTAAAAAATTGTTATTCCACAAAAAATAATTCTCACAAAGCATTAGACCATTATATTTCATTCTAGACCTGAATTTTGAAACACCTCAATCACACCACCTAAGATCTTTTTTTAACTTTGTTTTCTTAAAAATAATGGCACTGACCTTGACATAGTTGGCATTGATATACTCATCGGTCATGTCGGCTCCCTCTTTTGTCTGCAGTACTACCCTAGTCTCCGGTAATGGGATCACGTTGGCGTAGCGATTCTTACTCTCGACACCAGGGGGTAGCTCGTCTGGCTTAACAGTGATCATCGGAATCTGGCCAAACTCCTCGTCCAGAGCTTTGCGGTCACTACTAAAGTTGGCCAGTCCAGCAAAGTTAATCGAGTGTGTTGGACCTCCCTGTACATTTCAAAGATTTCAATTATTTTTTGTTTGAAAATTACTGCATAGCATTTTAGGCTTAAATTTAACTTAAATTGGTAAAATAAAATCTTCTATAACCCTCCTTCTGTTTCGGACCGGATTCCAATCCCTTTTTACACTTCCAAAACTACTTGGGACCAGAATCTTATTAGGCATCATGTAATATGCGCATAGTTGCTACAACTGCTTCTAAAAATTAATTGTATTATACAGGGTGTCCCATAAAGAAACGGAGAAACTGTCAGGACTTGTTCTTACAGTGAAAATAATGAAAAAAGTTCATATACACATAGGTCCAGAAACGCTTAGTTAGCGAGCTATACAGGGTGAAAGATTTCGCCCAGATTTAAAGTGCCACCGTTATTTTACATCATTATCTTAAGAAATTAATTCTTTACAAGTTTTTGTTAAAGAATTTTACGTGTTTGTTACACATTTAACAAAGTTAATCTACTTGAAACCTAAATGAAACTTGTTTTTGGACACAGAATTTTGCGTATTTCTTCAGATATCTTAAAAATTACTGCAGCTAGAGGTCTGGTACCAATTTTTATTTTTCAATTTTTCAGTTCAATTTGCATAATATACATTAAATTTTACGTCCTGGGTAACGCCCAAAATAATTTAATAGGGCTCCCTTTTAACGGTGGCACTGAAATCTGGGCGAAATCTTTCACCCTGTATAGCTAGCTAAACTAAGCGTTTCTGGACCTATGTGTAAATGAACTTTTTTCATTATTTTCACCGTAAGAACAAGTCCTGACAGTTTCTCCATTTCTTCATGGGACACCCTGTATATGACAGTAAAATGATGGGCAGCTGGAGGGTTACTTTATCTTCACCCCAATGTCGCTCAAATCAAACATTTATAGAGCTAAAAATGTAGAGAAATAAGTTCAAGCATGATAATCAGCTATATGACTGAACTGTTTATCAGTTTTGTCAGTAAAACTATATATATATTCATTGTTGGGGTTGCTGTACAATCCACATAGAAAAGTCCTGCAGTGAAGATGTTAATATAGTAAAATGTCATAAAACTAGAACTCCAAAAAGCTCATGTAACATGTTTTTTGCAAGCTTAAGTATGATTGGTACTGGGTAATGAGACTCAAAGTCAACAACGATTGAAAACTGAAATGAAAACTCACCGGATCATCAAACGCTGGGTTTCCGTAAAGAACGTTTTGAAGCTCTGAGAGCACCCTTCCTGCGGATACTGTTGTATACAGATATGTTGTCCAGGCTGTAGTCATCCAGTGACACTGGAGTACATCGTTGGCCGTAGTTGAATCTTCCTTGTCTCTTGCGAATTATTATCTGCACCAATGAACATCAATAAATTGGCTGTCATTGAATCTGTTTTTGTTTTACGATTTATATAAGTGAAGCCTTTTTAAGTCTTAACGTAAACAATTTGCATATTATGTCAATATAATATATTCAAATTACAGTGTCTAAAAACCATGTTCTTGTTAAAAAAAAAATAGAAAAAGTGGAACTCTAAATGGTTAACTAAAATCTAAATGATAATCTAGAATTATAATGCATTCTTGACACAAATGCTAGAAGGTAATGATTAATTAGGTAAATATATTGGTAAAGAAAGTTGTCAACGATTTGAGTTAAATGAACTAAAGCATAGGAATAAGAATAAATTCTAGTTTTATATTAAATTACAAAAATTATTAGGAAATTATAACATTAATAACACTGACTTTTGAGCTGTGTCATGAATTTATTTCTTTTTTTTTAGGCTTGCTTGACTTGAAAGGATAATGAGATTTCTAACGTTTGCCATTGTTTATACTTGTATGTTATCTAAGGATCCAAAGTAAGTTAGCCTTCACCAACCATGTCACTTCACAGAACAAGTGCACTGAATACATGTATGTAACCCACTGAAGTGAAAGACATACTATTATGTGTATGCTTAGATTTTTTCCATACATATTTTTCAGTGGTTATCTTCGGTAAAAGTTCATGATCACATAGGCTATTTTATCACATTTAAAAAGTTTGTGCATGCTTAACCCTATGATTGAACCTTAACAGTTTTCTTTTTGTACCTTAAACTATTTTTTTTTTAAATTTATTTTTCTGGTTTTTACCAGAGACAGGTTTGTAAAGTTTCAATATACAGGGTGAGTCAGAAATATGGTAAAATATTTTTAAGACGTGATTTTTAGAGCTAAAAATAAGAAAAAAAAATGTTATATAAAGGTAGGTCCGGAAACGCGCTCCATTAGTGAGTAATGGTTTGGCGAAAGATTTTACTTTGTCTTCAGTTCACCTGGTGAAATTAAGTGATTTCTGAAATGTTTTGTTTTTTACTCTTTAACTCAAATAAGGTGGATTTATAAGGAAAATCACCTGAAAAATCAAATAAAACCACTTTAGAGGTTGTAGTTTGAACAGGTTTTGAGAGAAAAAGTATGAAATTTGCCAAAAATCTAATAACAAAAATACCATCTTAAATGTTTTATGTCCAATAACCAGTAGCGTAGCCAGAAATTTCGTTCGGGAGGGGTCCGAAACCGGGGATCCGGGGGACGTTTTGTGTGTTATTTGCCAATGAGTTTCACTCGTAAAAGGTAAAAAATATGGAGCTTTAGTAACTATGCCTTATAGAATGTGGAAAGATGTAATAGGCAAATTCAACTCTCATAGCAACTCTAGTACCACAAATTTTCTTGTATAGCTACAGAAACTTTACGAAGTTCGATTCTGGCCGAGTAGAAGGCACCAATGTGATGTTGCATTCACTGGATAAGAAAGAAGAAGAACAAAACAGAGCTTCACTCAAGTGTATAATTGACACAACTATATTCTGTGGAAAAAATGAAATACCCCTTCGGGGAAATTGGGCCACTGACAGCCGAAAACCCTTTAGAAAAGGTGGGCAATTTTCTAGCGTTGCTCGGGTACAGATCAAAGTAAACGGTCGGAAAATGCACCGGAAAAACTCTACTGATTAGAAGTTCGGCTGCTTTGGATTTCTAAAAGAGGTATTTATGAATGAGTTATAATGACGATTTTTTTGTATCATTACACTGTAGACGAGTACATAATTATCGGAAAAAAAAATCAAAAAAATCACTTTCGGTCGGAAATATAAATTACACATGAAAAACTCTAATGATTAGAACTTTTCAAGTGTATTTTCCGACCAAAAGTGATTTTATTTATTTTGTTCGATGATTATATACACGTCTACAGTTTTAGTGACACCTAAAATCAACGTCGTAACTTTATTCTAAGTGGTCTCATTTTACGTCCCCAAGACGAATTTGAACGAAGTGGTCGCTAATTTAAACTGTTCGCCGTGTTACGGTTCAGGTTACTTTGCCACGTCACGTGACCGCGCCCATATAGAAATACCGTGATTACACTACACTATTCGAAAAGCCGAGCCCAAAAGTATCGTTTGATACTTTATGATTTAAACGAAAGGACAATTATATTTTTAACAACGGTCACTTTCATCAATTAAATCAATCAATTTAATGTTTGTAGACAAGAGTAATGATAACTCTCCTTTTTTTTCTCCTACTCCATGCTTCATTTTTTAATGTCTTAAAATTTCGGGGTGGGTCCGGACCCCCTGGACCCCCCCTTCGCTACGCCACTGGTCGTAACTTTATTCTAAGTGGTCATTTTACGTCCCCAAGACGAATTTGAAACGAAGTGGTCGCTAATTTGAACTGTTCGCCGTGTTACGGTTCAGGTTACTTTTGCCACGTCACGTGACCAGCGCCCTATAGAAATACCGTGATTACACTACACTATTCGAAAAGCCGAGCCCAAAAGTATCGTTTGATACTTTATGATTTAAACGAAAGGACAATTATATTTTTAACAACGGTCACTTTCATCAATTAAATCAATCAATTTAATGTTTGTAGACAAGAGTAATGATAACTCTCCTTTTTTTCTCCTGCTCCATGCTTCATTTTTTAATGTCTTAAAATTTCGGGGGGGGTGGGTCCGGACCCCCTGGACCCCCCCTTTCGCTACGCCACTGCCAATAACATTGTTAAATGAACAATAAAACAAATTGTTTTTTCCTGATACAGATTGTAGAGAATTTAATTCTGAAAACAACCATAATAAGCAAAGTTAATTAAATATGTGAAAAAGTTATGAAATTGACTCTTCACGCATTACACTACACAGCAAACTTTTGCTGTTTTATAATAAGGAATAGTATCTGATCGGTAACAGCTGGTGAAAAACAAACATATTTTTAGTTCAAAATTTTAATTACACTAAACATATCTACAATCGCTGTAAGTCTCACTAGAAGATTAAAGATGATGCTCAAAATGACCTCCGTTGTTCGAAATGCACGCGTTCAGGCATCTTCCCATCGAGTTTCAGAGACCCGTTCAAAACTCCAGGTGTCTGCTTAATGGTTTCTACTCCATTAGAAATGTTTAATCGGAGTTCTTCAATGGTATCTGTTGGGGAAAAGTAAACCAACATTTTTAAATGTCCCCAAAGGTAAAAGTCCAAAGGATTTAAGTCCGGTGATCTTGCTGGCCATGAAACTGGTCCACCTCGGCCGATCAATTGATTTGTGAAACTCTCATTTAGGTGTCCACGAACAGCCAGAGAGTAGTGCGCAGGTGCCCCGTCATGCTTAAACCACATGTTTTGGCGCAAAGTCATAGGTACATCATCAAGCAGGTTAGGTAGCTCGTCTCTTAAAAAGTTCAAGTACACCACGCCATTAACCCTGGGAGGAAGCATGAATACGACTAAATGATCTGCTAAGATTCCAGCCCAAACATATACTGAAAACTGATGTTGTAGGTGATTAGGTTTGATAGCATGAGGATTTCTGTCTGCCCAAGTGTGGTTGTTATGGAAGTTAATGATAGCTGTTCTTGTAAAGTGAGCCTCATCGGTAATCAAAATTGTATTGGTAACTAGTACTCGTGTAGTATTCTCCGAATACTAGATTGGCTGACATTGAACTGTAGTGACAATTCTCTAGTGCTCTTTTCAGGATAACCAGAAATTCCATTAAGAACAAACTCTTCTAATTAAACAGTCCCTACATGACCGGGTGATGCCTGCATTACTATGCTCCGAAAACTTCAAAGAACCTGTTTTCAGATAGGCGTTGATGAATAGTGGCAAAAACTCTTGCGCTTGGACACCTGCGGTTAGGAAAGTTCTCTTGATACAGACGTCTTGCTGCAGTACTATTGCAGCCGTCCCCAAACCATACATTAAATGCATGTCTGCTAATTCAGAGTTTGAATACACATGAATATAACCTTAAATCTTTTATAAATTAAACACACAACACTAAATGACTAATAAAATGGATGAAAATAACAGGATAAAAATACTTAACACAAACACACAGTATCTTTACAGTTTGTTGTTTTGTTCAACAATGAGGTGTCATATTCATGTAATAATAAATGCTCAGCTGATTATTTAGTATTTAAAAATGTTTAAACGGTTGTTTTTCAAATGATTAATTATTACCAGCTGTTGCCAATCTGATACTCATTCCTTATTAAAAACAGCAAAAGACTGCTATGTAGTGTACTACTTGAGGAGTCAATTTCATAACTTTTTTACACATTTAATTAACTTTGCTTATTATGGTTGTTTTCAGAATTAAATTCTCTACAATCTGTATCAGGAAAAACGATTTGTTTATTGGTCATTTAACAATGTTATTGGACACCAAACATTTAAGACGGTATTTTTGTAATAGATGTTTGGCAAATTTCATACTTATTCTCAAAAACTGTTTACACTACAACCTCTAGAGTGGTTTTATTTGATTTTTTAGGTGATTCTCCTTATAAATCCACCTTATTTGAGTTAAAAAGTAAGAAAAAAACATTTCCAGAATCACTTACTTTCACAAGGTGAACTGAAAACAAAGCAAAATCTTTCGCCAGCCATTACTCACTAATGGAGCATATCCGGACC
>NW_025781283.1:0-44484 GCF_021130785.1 Homalodisca vitripennis | reverse complement strand
ATTCGGAAATGTAACACGAATCGATTTTTGGGGATAATATAGTCTTTTAACCCAATTTGGATGAAATTGTTATACTGTATAAAACAAAATAAAGCTTAACAATGTTGGGTCGTTACAGAAAAGAACGTTATCTACAGGTGGACACTTTTACAACGTTTTCATTTGTTTCCGTTGATTAAGAAGGTTTATCTATTTGAACAAAATTTGTACAAAAAGGATAACACCTAAATTGTAAATACTAGTTTATTCTCAAAAGTTTTGTAGTTATTATAATTTAAAACTAAATTTACAACTTTATTTGTGATTAATATTGCACTGTCAAGTTGTTTTTTCCCTTTTAAGGAGTTCTCACTAATTTTTAACTGATAAAAAATCTTTTAATATCAAATATAATTACTCACTCCAAAAATAAACAAACTATTCAATCAACAAGAGTATTATATTATCAGAAAACAGAATATGTATTGTAACAGATATAACGGATTTTCGTGTTTGATATTTAAAACAGTCATGTATGCTATAACTACTAGTCAATACTACGTTTTTATAGCATTCTAGTTTAACGTTTTTTTAAACGATCTCACCTTTTACTCAATACTTTGCTTACAAACTTTCATTATGCTGCCAAGTAGTTTCATTTAAATTAAATCATTTTTTTTCTATTTACATTTTGTATTTATTTAACCAAAATGTTTTTTATTGTGGTAATTATTTATAAAATAGATTAAGATCCAATTTATAATTTACATAGAATTCTTGGTATAATATACAGTAACACAAAACATTTGAACCACCAGTTCCGGGAGTAAACGCATACGAAAAGAACAATCTGCCGTAAGACTAGAACTGGTGATATGAAGTTATAAATTTTCAAAAAATTACTAAGCTATAGAATTCTCAGTTTAGTATTTATACTCTTTATATGGTTATAGTAATAACACCTCTAGGAAGAATAAATAGTTAGTTTATAGTGGAGCTGAAAATAAGAATCACACGATGAATCATTTGACATTCTATTTTTTAGAACTTTCCATATTATGTGAATAAATTGTTTTGATTTTAATGGATAACAATACGAGTATTTTCATGACTTCTGAGTTACCTGTTTGTACACTTTATAATTTTATATTGTCATATCTGTTATATAAACATACAATAAGTTCAAAAAATGTAACATTGGAATTATTTTATATAGGTGAAAATAATAATACAAAATTCAAATAGTTCTTCTAGAAAACGCCAATTTTTTTTCTTTAGAGTCTCTTGCCATCTCTCTTGGGTATTAGTATAAAATATAGGATAATCGCTGGAAACGGTTTTATTTACGACGTAGTAGCTTTCGACTATGTTCATCTGGTGTGATTAATTATTACCTTTTTTTATACAGAGTGTGGGCTGTTATTAAAATTATCAAAGTATTTGAAAACGTTTAAGTACGTATCGGGCCTTTCTGCTGCGGACTCGGCGGGAGTTGGCGGTTGGGTGGTTCTAGTGTGGTTCACACTTGGGGTAAACTGTATGTAAGTTGCGTGGTAGTGGGGAATGAATGCATGTTAGGATAGGATAGTTTTATTAGTTGCCTGTTGGCCTTTAAGAGATTTTTGTTAGAGTTATCATTTCAGCCATGGTCTTAATTTTAATTATAATTGGTATATATACTTTATTTATGTTAAATTTGACACATTTGGGTAAGTAGGAACTATTAAAGAAGGGAGTTAGTTTACGTGTCTACTTACAATGTATGTTGAGTGTGTGTATAGGTATGATTTTATTTTATCTTTGTTTGTTTTGTTTGGAGGTTAAAGTGGTTAGAGTAGGATCTTTTTTTAGTTCCTAACTTCGCCTCTGATAAAAATAAAGTCATTGTTTTCATTTCATTTTCCATTTTTCATTTTCAATTCATTTACGTTATGAGATAAAAGCTATGTCAAGGACAACATAAAAACATAAAACAATGTTTTTCAAAAAGCATTATATTTTTTTTATCGTAGAATATATAACCGGGAATTTTATTGAATGTTTATTTTCTGTGCAATCATTAATTATTAAATATTTATTTGGTTTACATGAAATATTTCTAAAATTTATAAATTTTTGTTCTAACATTCATATTGTATTTCACTATAAATTAATTAAATAGATAACATAACTTTTAAACCAAGCTCTAGAGACAAGTAATAGTTAAAATGTATTCGCATTCTTTTTACTACTTTTTGTCATCTACACAATTAATATTATGTTAAACCGAATGTCATGGAAAACGATCCTTACTCTTACGACGTTAATTAAATTGTCGTATTCGGTGACATAATATTTTTTTACTTTTTAACTTTTTGTTATCTTTTTACTTTCTTAATTTTTTACTTTGCTTACAGGCATGGCTGCCATTATTTAAATGTTGTTTTAACTATTTCAACGTTCTGTCTGATATGTGGGTGGACTCGGCCAACAGAATTTTCTGAACAGTTTTTTTTTGTTACCTTTAAAAATAATGACTTAAAAAATACATATATATCCGTGCACAACGAAGTGATTGCACATTACGTACACGTTTTCTAATCATTTAAACTAACAAGAACGTTACAGGGAATTGGACTATAGACTATTATACAAAATAAGTGTTTATTATTTTAAGGACAAAATGTTTCAGAACCTTACTAATATCTACTAGATAGTTATTATTAAGTAACTCGATAAGCAACAAAGATATGATGTTACCATGAATGCCAAACCAAAAGATCGGTCATTACTACAAGAGAGGCTTTGAGAGTTAAACCCGACCCTAACGAGGACGGCACTCCTCGGTGAAAAGAATCGCCTGCCATTTAGAGCTGAGACAATGTGTAATGAAGAATATTATTTTTCCAGGTCAGTAGGTTGAAAAAGTAAACCTTTAACAATTTTCCATAGTGGACTGTGTGTCAGTTATGATTAGTTGAAAGATCTGACTCTGCCCTTACTGGATAATTTGAATTAATCCATACTTAATCTAGTTACAAGCGTATTATTTATGATGCCATTGTCGCTTCCAGGACTGTCCATGGTTTTTTGCTGGACTTCAGAACGTATTATGACTCGGATTTCCGTATTATGGGAATATTTTTTACAATCTCGATGATGGTTGAGTTGGAGTCCTTGTATCGTTAAACTCTTGCCAATCCGGATAATCTCCTTCCTCTTGCATTCCCATGATATCTTGTGCATGTAGCATTCTTGTACACATTTCATGCTACACTAAAGGACTTGATAGACCATTTCCATGTTTGTCACAAAGTCTACCACTTTTCACTGCAACCTGTCCAAAAAAGATAAAATGAGGGCTTGGTTTTTAGTGGACTACAAAGTTTGTTTTTTCCTAGTCCGTTTAAAAAGTCACGGCAAGCTGGAGCTTTTGTGGTTATAGCTTAAAAATTCATGTTGGACATCACTTGTTATATAATAATTTAAAATATAAAACTCTATTGTAAGAATTTCTAAAACTTTTGCTCCGTGTTTATTGGGGAAATGTTATTCATATTTGTTAATATAAAAAAAAGTTAAGTAAATTCTATCACCGGTCAATAAAAATTCAAAACTCAAAATTAGAGGTTAATATACTTTAAAGAAAAATGCTTGTGTCTAATTAATTTCTGACATTAAAGTAATAGCCATAATAAAAGTTGTTGTAATTTAGAATTAAACAATTGTACAAATATCTTAGTCTAAAATCATTTAGGTTCATTTTGTTCTGTAGTTCATAACCAACAATATAAGTGAAAATATAAAATGATGTGGTAAAAATCTATCCAATGATGAGACAGAAGTGTCATTTTAAATGACAATTAAATTGACGATATTCCTCTTCGTTCCATTTTTTCCTTATTTTACAATTTCATCGCCAAAGTAAATGTGTATTTTTCCTCCACCCTTTAGGAGTTTTCATGCCACTTCCTGTTTTAATTTTAGTTTTCTGAATGAAATCACAAGCTCTTCAATAGGTGTAACTAAATCGTATAAAGTTCTTCTACCGAACTTGTTTCATCGTTTTAGCTTCAAAACGCCGACGTGCCCAAATGTATTTTAATATAGACTTGTTTCATTGCTTACATTTTACAAAATGCTTATATTACACAAATTTAGAGAGGGGGGAGGACTTCCTGGTGAGGGGAGGATTTATTTGCCTCAATAGTTTTACAAAAAACTTATCGTTGTCTTCTTTTAAAACACTATTTAAATAACTAACTAATTAAAAAAAACTTACTTTAAAGTATAAAAAGTTATTATTCACCAAATTTATTCCAATTGTGAAGAAAGAAAAGAAAAACTTCTACCATCTATTAATTTAACTTGGGAATTTAACGAAATGAGAAAGTAAAGAGATGAACTTAAATCTCAGAATTTAAAATTTTAGTGTGGAGTATAGTAATTACAAAATGAATGATAAATGTAAAAATCCCACAGTAACCTACTGTTTTTTTGTTTCCAGCAGAACTTCAAATGGTAGGAAAATTATGAATAGGCAAATCCTGGACATCTATAGGTTATACTACATGTCGGTAATACATTCTTAAAATTACAGAAAAATTAGTAAAATTGTGATAACAATAAGGGAATATACAAGCATAGCACTAAATAAAAACTAAGTATATTAAAATAATAAAAATAAATTATAAAAGTTTGAAATTTAAAAGAGGACATTTTTTAATAAAATAGAACCTACGAGTAAACTTACTTTAAAACAAAGAAAGAACTATTAAATCTAAATTACACATACTGCACACAGAATAGGCGAGACATTAGCCCTGTAGGTATGTATAATACATATATCACTCCTGATTAATTCTCTCATTGTACTGTCACGTGACGTGTATTGCTCCACATACCTCCACTAGAGAGCTGGAATATTGGAGGACTGACTAATAAATTGCTATAGTTTAGTGTAACAATTTACCACCGTGAAACAGAAATTTACTTACCTGTAGTAAATCTATCTGTAATGTCTAAATCTCGTTTTATTGTTCCTGAGTTTTATGAATAGTTTCATACAAATTTTACATTTTAAATACAATTTATTTTTAATAATAAACATTTAAACAGTTATTTGACAAGAATTGCTGAATGAGGTTATCACAATGTGATTATGCATGGATAAAAGTAACAGCACTTCATAAAAAAAGTAGACGCCGACACAGTCGCAGCAGCTCCTAGAATAATATTGTGTCAATATTCACCATTGAGTGTTCTAGTCGAGTAAGTTTGGAATCTGTTGTAGTTTTCTCCTATTTTAAAACATATCGATAAAAATTCGTTACTGCAATTGATTTAATAGTAATCTACACGGTAATTTGAATGCTTATCTAAGGTTATCTAATTGAGTCTTTTTCCTCTTAGGACAAGAAGTTGAGAAAACTTTCACTGAATTTAATCCTAAAATGACCTTAGCGCTTGCGGAAAGATAGGATATTCGGAGTATGGAGGGATTTTTTGGAGGTAAGTCCGAATAGCGTGACTGATACAAAGGCTAGCGTTACCATGTAAAGTTATTGCTCTCACCAACCGATATTATATTTTTCAATTTTGTTCTCATTTCCACGCAGACTGCAACTGGCTGAACAATACAGTTATAATATAATAATCTTTGGAAACAGCGTGCTGCAATACGAGGTAAAATGTTACACAATGGTAAACACGATTCTAAATATCGACATTTATGTGAACACGGTCATGTGTACCTTACATTTTATAACAATATGTGAGTCATTTTTCCACTGACAATTTTAAAGGAACAATTAATTTTCATATTATATTAATTTTTAAGTTTTTAACAAAAACGTTATAAATTACTAATATACAACCGTATTATTTAAAAACATAGCCCCACACTCACTTACTCATCACTGATTGTCCAGCTTCCGATATCTCAGGAAGTTCAAATATGCTTACATGGCGTGTGGTTTGTATTTCATGGCTTCAACAGAGACTAAAGGATATTCATCAGATCAAACCATTAAATGATTTTAATATGGTTCCAATCGCTAGTAAAAAAGAATTCTTTTTTTTTCAAACTTCCCGATCTACTTCACACATAAAATTTGACAAACATGTATTTCATACTCTTAAAGATAAAGTACATGCTTTTCATAGAGGACAACCACGTTTGGGTTGAAATTAGGTTTTCAAATACTAGAAGAACCTACTATAAGAAATACTAGATCTTATTACTACTTCATGAAAACCTACAAAAAATGAAATAAAACACATACATCATGACGTAAATAAATAGATAAAATCTTTTACATGAGGATCAAAAAACCATATGGGTTGAAAATGGGCTACAATCTCTAGACAACACTTTTCAATGTACAAAAAAGATTTAATTTGACACACTGAAAAAAATTAAATTCTATTCGAGAACATTAGCTACCTAGGTTTCAAATATTGTGCAACTCTAAAAGAACTGTGTTCTTGTTTTTGAACTTCCCAATATCCTACAACGATGAAACTTGGCACTTATGTACCACAATGCAAATTGAACTCATATAGGGAATGATATTGGTATTGAAAACCACTAAAAGAACTACATTTTTGTTTTTCAAATTCCCGATGTCTTAGGAAGATGGAACTCACATGTATGTATTTAGTACTGTAAATGTACAAAGTAAAGACTTTCATGAAGATCAATCCATAGGGGTTGAAACGGTGTTATGAATAATTAAACAGAAAAAAACCACTTTCGTGTTGGAAACACATATCCAGAAGGGGTGAAATTGAAATTGGGTTTGAATCCCAAGGTAAAAATATTTTTGGTTTTTAAAATTTTCGATGTCTTTAAAAAGATTAAATTTGACACATTGTGAAGAATTATATCTTTATTTTAATCCTCCCAGCAATTTTTGTAAATACGTTCCTGATTACAACAGCGAGTAGGCAAAAAACGACTACTATGGTGGCGAAAGAGTTTTAAACGAGAAGAAGATTATTACGAATGAAATTAGACGCTTACTGGAAAATATATATATTTATATATATTATAATAAATATATTTATTAAATGGTAAATAAAATTCAGTTGACAGATATTTGGTCTTCCGATCATATGTTAGTTTGGTTATTTAAACACATATGTGAAAGAAACGGCCAAATACAATAATTGAATCGTAAAAAGTAAGGGCTCTGTGGTGTAATGGTAGCACATTCACCCGGCAAGTGAGAGATCCGAGTTTCGAGTCCCGGCGGAGCAAGTACTTTTTGTGATTCAATGTTTATTAAAATTATATATATATATATATATATATATATATATGTATATATATATATATATTATATATATATATTTATATATATATAAGTAGATATGAATATGAGGGTTCTAGGACACTTTTGGGACAGACAGAAAATCAAGGGAAAATACTGTTTAAAGGACAATAAACGAATCTGTAAAATCAAACAGTATAGCGGTTCTGGACCACTTTTGGGACAGCCCAAAAATCAATACAAATACTGTTCAATACACCATAGATATGTAAAAACAATTCACAATACAATTTACTTAAATAAACTATGGTAAACTGTATTCAAGCAATTTTTCATGACAGTATGACAACATAAATTGTGGAATTTATAATACTCGAAATGTTGAATAACCGAATCTATAGCTGTTTTACTGTTCATTTGTAGGCTTCTAATTTCTAAGCTGTTTTAATGAAAAAATCCAGAAATCTTCGAAATCTTTATTCCACGAAGTTAATTGTAACACAGTCTTTATCTTTAATAGTCTTCTTTCCAGTAACAACCAAGTGTAATTTTTCATTTTTGTTCAATTCTTTAATCTTTTTTTCATCCAAAACAGTCAAAAATCTGTTCGGTAAGTGTACTTTATAATCTTCCAACTCGGCATATTATTGTAAACCCGAATTTATCTTTCATTTTCTCCAAATTCAAGATTCTATATCTCTTTTTTTCTTCCAATTCCACTAATTTCTTATATTCTTTGAATCTTAGTTCACCAACCTTATTCAACTCTTGTAACAGCGCCGCCATTTATTATAGAAAAATCTTTTAACTAAATTTTAGTTAAAAGATTTTTGCTCTTTAAATAGAACAATCTGAAAACATTTGACCAGAAATTGTGCTGATTTGTGTCAAGTTGTCACAAAAATCACCACTTCTCAAAATTTTAGTTTACACAATTTTTGCTCTTTAAATATGGAAGCGGAAAAAGATAGAGTGCCCATACTGCAAAAAAGATGTTTTTGAACATCATTACACCAGGCATTATAATTCTAAAGAATCATCTGAAAAATAAAGATTATTTATGAAAAAGAACTAAATTATTTGAGGACTTGGGCCTAAAGAGAATCAAATCGATGGTCACGAAAAGATGTACAATATAGAAAAATTGCGTGAATTAAAGAAAAGCTTTAAGGAAGATAAAAAAGATCTCAATCTATTTAATGATGAAAAAATTCAATCAATCGCTGAAAAATTGTCCTTAGAAACAAACGATAAAACTAAGTCTGAAATGATCGAAGAAATTGATAAAACTCTTAAAGTAAAATCCGAAAATATCATTGATGTAGAAGTTTTATCCTCAATACACGGTCTTTTCAAGCAATACATTTTAACAAACTTGAACGACAGTTCCATGTCAATTTTACAAATATCTTTCAATTATGCGGTCAGAAATTAAAAGTTTTAATCGAGAAATTTCAAGAAAATGTTAAAAATATGAAGGGCTATCTCTTCTTTGGAATGTGAATACGAACGAACTTTAGTGAATGGTGAACCGCAAACATGTCTAATGTAATTTTACTATCAAAGCAGACGAAATCTTTGACGTAAACGACTTTATTACTAAGCAATTTAATAAATTAACACATCGAGAACAAACGAATAATCCAAATAAAGGTTCCGGATGGACATTTAAAAATTGTAAACAACTGATTTTTGAGCCTTAACAAACACGAAATGATGAACGCAGGATCATATATCGATTTGCCAAAGAAAATCAAAGATAAAAAAGCTTGTATTAAATATCAAAAATAAAAGATGATTATTGCTTTATTTATTCTATCCGATGTGCTATATTGAAAAACCCGAAAGAGACTGCGAAAGATCAAAACAATATGAAAAATTTGTAAATGACGAGATATTTTCAGGTTTCGAGTATCCAATGTCCTTAAAAGATAAACAATTATTTGAGAAACGAAGTTACAATTTCCAAGTACAATATATCCAAAAATGTCTATCAATGTCTACAGTTTTGATGAAAGTATTAAGGTTGTTCCGTTACAAATTTCTGAAAAATATGATGCAGAATTAAATATTGAATCTCTACTGTATGTAAAACAAGAAGACAAATCCCATTTTGTTTTGATAACTGATTTAAATAGATTAGTGAGTTCTCAGTTATCTAAACACGAACATAAAAAATTGCTATGTAGAAGATGTTTATAGCCATTTCTACAAATCTGGAGATTTAGCAGATCATTTAGAAATTTTGCAAGCAACATGAAGTATGCAAACCTATTATGCCATTTCCAGGTCAAACAACTAAATTTACTAATTATCAAAAGAAGTTTAGCCATCCGTACGTTATTTATATGGATTTTGAAAGCATATTAGAGAAGATTCCCACATGCAAAAACAATCCACAAAGATCGACTACAACCAAGGTTCAGAAACACATTCCTTATGGATTTACTCTATATTTAGTGTCTAATGTGACCAATCGTAATGTACAAGCCGATATGTTATCGAGCAAAAAAATGAAGAAAGAGTTGCCGAACGTTCCTACAAAATTGTTGAAGAACTCAATAAATTATCGAAGTATATAATTCAAAAATATAATTCAAAGAACATGAAGCCCATGAAATTGACTGACGAAGAAGAAATTTCGTATCAAAATTCAAATCTTTGCCACATTTGTGAAGAAATATCGTATCAAGACACTGAAAAAACTTTAGGGTTTTTTACCAGATAATTGGTAGTTCTGCTTATGATGCATTCAAAAAAATGCAGAGATCACTGTCATTTGACTGGAAAATTTCGAGGTGCAGCTCATAGAATTTGTAATCTGAATTTGAAATTTCCTCAGAATATTCCCGTTTTCTGTCACAATATGTCTAATTACGATACGCATTTGTACATAAAAGAATTGGCAAAACAATACGGTAATGTTGATTTGATTGCAAACACCGATGAACGATATATATAATTACTCTGTAAATTCTGGATACGGGTATGAATTTGATGGTGACAAACCTAGAAAGTTCATCATCAAGTTTTCGTTTGTAGTACACGTTCAGATTCATGGCCTCGTCTATAGAAAAGTTAGCTAAAAATCTAAAGAGAAAGAGAGAAGACTTCAAACATACAAATCATTTTTATAACAGGATGGAAGAATATTGAATGAAATTATAAGAAAGACAGCCAAATGACAAAGAAGAGATTTTTAAAATATTGTCAGGAAAAGGAATATTTCCCTATGAATTTATCGATAGTATTGAAAAACTTGATTACACAGAAGAATTAAGAATTCAAGATTTCTATTCACTTTTGACAGATGAGAGCATATCTGAGAAAGATTATCAACACTACTTGAGCGTTTGGAAATCAAATTAAAAGAGAAAAAATCTTGTGAAATTACTCTTGATTTGTACAATATCCAAGATGTTTTATTGCTTGCTGATATATTCGAAAATTTCAGAAACATTTGCCTTAATTGCTATAAAACTCGATCCGGCACACTACTCTAACAGCTCCCAGTCTCGCATGGGGACGCAATGTTAAAATTAACGAAAATTGAGCTTCAGCTAATTAACGATTATAATATGTATTTTGATGATTGAAAAAGGCATTCGCGGGGGCATTTCTCAGTGTATTAAACGATATGTGAAAGCAAATAACAAATATTTGAAAGATTTTCGATAAGACAAAGCCCCGAAAACTATTTGTTATACGTTGATGCTAATAACCTTTATGGGTATGGCCTAATGCAAAAACTGCCGTTTAGTGTGATATCAAGTGGATGGATCCAAAATCTTACACAACTGAAGAATGGAAAGAAACAATTTTGGAACCTCACTGGCGACGAAGATTATGGCTATGTTCTCGAAGTTGATCTTGGATATCCAACGGAATTTACACGAACACTCACAAGGATTTACCTCTTGCTCCAGAACATTTTAAAAACAAACTTTGCACAACTCTACTGGATAAAAACTGAATACGTTGTTCATCTCGAGAAATTTGAAGTTCTATTTGGAACAAGGTATGATTTTGAAACATGTGAATAGAGTTATTGCATTCGATCAGAAGCCTTTTATGAAAGAATACATTGATTTTAACACAAACATGAGAACCAAAGCTACAAGTGACTTTGAGAAGGATTTTTATAAGCTGATGAACAACTCAGTTTTTGGAAAAACAGTATGGAAAATGTGCGAAATAGATGCGATATTAGACTAGGAAATGAAGAATTTTCAATGAAACAAGCTAAGAAAACAAATTTCAAATGCTTTAACATCTTTGACGACAATGTATAGCGAGTCACATGTACAAACAAAAGGTTAAATTTAACAAAACGATTTACATAAGGATTTCAGTTCTCGACCTCTCAAAATTGCTAATGTACGAGTTTTATTACAACAAATTAAAGAAGTTTGATCCAGATTTGAATCTGTGTTACATGGATACAGACAGTTATTTTCTAGAATTGAAACGAGATCCTTTTAAAATTATTAAAGAAAATATAGATGACTTTGATACAAGTGATTATCCAAAAGATCATGAATGTTTCACTACTAAAAAATAAGAAGGTAATAGGGAAATTCAAAGATGAGTTAAATAGCGAAGTTTTTAGAAGAATTTTGTGGTTTAAGGTCTAAGATGTACTCGTACAAATATCTAGATAAAAACCCAGTTAGGTGTAAAGGAATTAAGAGAAGCTGTTGTAAATAAAACAATAAATATCGAAAACTTGAAGAGATGTTTGTTCGAAGATAAAGAAGAATTTAGGGAGATGACAGTCATCAAAAGTTATAAACATGAGTTGTACACTGTTACCATAAACAAAGCTGGCACTGAAACGCTAAAGATGATAAGAGAAATTGTCCTAGAAAATAAGATCGATACAGTACCGTATGGCTATAAAAAATGAAGCAAAAATCTGATATATTAGACGAATTAAATAAACTTGGAAACTTTGATATGTAAATGGAAGATGATTTAATTCACTGTCACAAGTGTAAAAAGAAAACGAAAAATATAGATTCAAAAATCGTTCAAACTCAAAATGGATTGTATAGAATTGCTGCATAAATGTTCAAAATGTAAAGACAAATAAGAGTAAATTATAAAGAATCCAAATCCAAAAACCTGTTAAGCAAGAATTGAAGACTAAAGATGAGGATAGAGATTGAAGCTCGAGAAATTCATGCAACCAGTACGAAAAAAAGTTTAAAAAGAGAAAAAATTATAACATTAGGAATTGACGATTTATGGGCAGCAGATTTAGTTATTAATGTCCTAACTATTCAGATCAAAATGATGGATTTAAGTATATGTTAAATGTTATTGATACTTTCTCAAAATATGCTTGGTCAAGAGCTATCAAAAGAAAAAAACGGCAAGGATATTGTCAAAAGCTTTCGAAGATATAGTAAAAGATGCCATAAGGATCAATCAACAAACCTCCTAACCTACTTCATACAGATAAAGGGTTTAGAGTTTAAAAATAAAGAATTTAACGATGTTTTGAGAAAATACAACATTAAGATTTATCATACTGAAAACGAAGAGAAATCAACTATTGTAGAGAGATATAAACAGAACTCAAAATGAAAGAATGAAGGTTCTTTTTGAGATTAATAAAAACTTTAAATGGATCGATATTCTTCAAGAAATCGTAAAGTAATATAACGATACTGTTCATAGCACAATCAAAATGAAGCCTAAAGACGTAGATAAAAGATGCAGAAAAAGAGTTATTAGAGTCGGTTTTCAAGTATGTTCCACCTGAAATTCATACAAAAACTAAATTTAAAGTCAATGATCATGTAAGAATTGTTAGTAAAAAACAAACATTTTCGAACAAATATATAAGAACAACTGGTCAAGAGAAATCTTTTGTGATTTATCAAATTAATAACACAGATTCCTGTAACTTATAGTATAAAAGATTTAAATAATGAAGAAATAACCGGAAAGTTTTATGAATATGAATTGAAGAAGTCAAAACTGTAATATAAATTTTCTATATATATAAATGGTGTTTCAAAAGAAATGTACAAAGTGCAAAGAATTTAAAGATTTAAATGAATTTTATAAAGATAAAAATAGGAAAGATGGAATGCATTATAATTGCAAAGATTGTGAAAGGGAATATCATAAAGAATTATATGATAAAATAGAAAAATTAACTTTGGAAGATAAAGAATGTCTTAAATGTAAAGAAACTAAAAAAATTTCAGAGTTTAATAGTGATCACTATAGTAGAGATAAGAAAGACTCATATTGTAAAGATTGTGTAAAGAAGAATCTTCATAGATTATATTATGAAGATAACTCAATGTGAATGTGGAAGAAGAACTATAAAATGGTTAAATAATTAATCAAAAACATTTACAAAACAAAATATCATAAGTTAAGAGTTTTAAACATTTTCATCGTTGTATATAATTTTTTCTAATATAAATGGAAAGTCTCAAAAGAAATGTACAAAGTGTCAAGAAGAGAATAGAAAAGACTGTTATTGTAAGGAATTATACGTTAAAATGAACAAATTAACTTTAGAAGAGAAAAAAGTGTTTACTTTTGTAAAGAAATTAAAAATATTTCTGAATTTAATAACTGGCAGTATAGTAAAGATAAGAAAAGATGCTTTTTGCAAAGATTGTGCTAAAAAAATTTTCAGCGAAAGTTATAAAAACGAAATGCCTTGTGAATATGAAAAAAAAATTCTACGATGGTTACCTAGTTATGCTAAACATTTACAAACAAAATATAATAAATCGAGAGTTTTTAGTAAAATTTTAGAAACATTTTCATCGTGTAATTTAGATATTCTATAAATCAGTCGAGATTCTGCCATATTTGTAGTAAAAATGATTTCCGTTGTATAAAATATTCAAAGATTCTTTCATTTGGTTATACAGAATTGATAGAATTTGGTTCGTCATCAATGAACAAAATCTCTAATTCAGGATAATTTATTTTTTAGAGATGTTTTTAATCGGTTTGGTATTTCTCGTTTCTGAGCTCTGATAACGTAATAAGGCCATTCCCACATGTGATTCTTCTTAATTAATACAAAAACATGGTGCTTTTTCTTATCAAAATTTTTACATATCATATCTCTCCTTCATTAATTCCATTCGCAATTCTTGATTCTCTATTTTCAATGATTTCATTTCATCTTTAATTTGTAACTGTTTTTATTTCATCTTTTAACTGCTTATTTTCGTTTTTGAGTTTGTACTCACCATATTTTCTAATGGAAGGTAATACTTCTTTCGTAACCCAATTTTTAAAACCAATTTCGCTTCTGGTTTATGCGATCTCAAAATTAAAGAATAAAGTCCAGATTCATTAACGAAAACAGTGTTATTTTGGAAGTTTGAAGGTAAGCTATTTATAGCCCCCCTTATATTTAGATTAAAATAGAAGTTTTTATCATCTTCGTCAACGTTTATTCTGATCGTTTGCATAGTATTTTCATATTCTAGAATTTTTGCTACGTCTTTAGCCTTAAACCAGATCACATTGTTTTCGTCAACAATCGTAAAGAATATGTTTGTTATTGAATTTTAGTTGATTATTGAGTAGGTCTACAACTGACTCCATTTAGATAGAAAAGAAATTTAACTAGTAATTTTTATTTTGAGAATAAAGGCCTGGTTCATTGATGAAAAATAGTGTCTGGATGTTAATTTTTGTAAGAGTCGCGATTTCGATACCCTTGTCAGAAATCTATGTTTTCAAAGCTTTTTTGTATTTTTCTTTAACATTGTCTTTATTCGTATTTTTTTGTGAATATTTGTGTGAGGTGGCCCTCGAGGGCTACCTTATCTTTTAGATAAAAGTATTGGTATTTATCATCATTATCAACTCGTTTTGAAAGTTTGAAGGTAAGAACGATTCGTTCCCCCCCCACTTGATTCATCATTCTTTCGACAATCTTAAATATATTGTTGTTTTACTCTCATTATTTAATAAATTTCCCTCAGAGTCTTGAATAGTCAGAACGATTTTTTGAATTCTTTAAATATTTTTTCTAATTGGAATATAATCGATTTCATTCGGTTTTTTCACTGATTTTTGATCCATAAGCAACATTTGGGAAAAATGTGGTACAAAATTTCAGATTCTTTGTGTAAATGTTCGGTATGATTTTCAAAACTAGGTTCAACGAGATTGCAGTGCACTTCCAATATACATCGAACGGTCTAAATTTTGGCGTTTTTATTTCCTAAATATACCTGATTTGGCTCAATAGTTTCTTGAACAAAACCCTAAATAAATCTACAATAATTGCTGAAAACATTATTCTTACTGGTGATTTTATTTGAATTTTATTAGAGAGATAATTTTTTTTGCATTTCAAACTTGTTTTCGTCAAAGTTTAAAGATTTATCTGATTGTTTGAATGTTTTCAGATAAATTTTTAAGGGAATTTTTTATTTGATCGAAAGTATAAATATCCTTTGTTTAAAACCATAATATTTTTGTTATGTTCTTCTCACTAAATCCTATGCAATAAGGAGAACTTTCACTAATATTTATTACAAAATTGTCAGAATAAAAACCGCTTAAACACGATAAAATAATTTGATTCTTCCTCTAAGTGTATAGGATGTTCCAAGTTTAAAAACTAATTTAGAGCTTTCTGAAGTCAACTTGAAACAGCTTCATTTTTCGCAAGCGTTGCTTCAAGATGAAAATCTTCTATTTAAATGGAGAAATTTTTAAAGCAAAAAGATCAGATAAAACTTCAAACGTTTGAAGAAAATAAGAAAGATCAACCAATCAGATTGTTAATTGTTGGTTCAAGTGGATGTGGAAAAACAACTTTATTATTGAATTTTTATCTACAATAGGTTGATTCCTTATTCCAATTTGTATGTTTTTAGTAAATCTTTAGAACAAGACGCCTATAAAAAATTACAAGAAAGATTTGAAAATATTGAGAAAAACTTAAACAAAAAAATATCACATTTTTATAATGCTTCTGAGGACATAGTTCCGTTAAGCGAATGTAAACCCAATTCGTTAATCGTTTTTTGATGATTGTATTTTAGAAAATCAAGACGTTATTAAGGAATATTTCGTAATGTCCCGTCACAAAAACATATCTTGTATCTATCTTTCCCAATGCTTTTCAAAGGTTGATAAACAAGTTATAAGAAATAACCTGAATATGTTGTGTGTTTTTAAAAGCAAGACGATCACTATTCGAGAAAGATTTACAACAAATTATGTGGGATCTGATATGAGTTTTTAACCACTTTAATGAATTGTGTGATAAAATTTGGAAAGAAGACTATGGATTTTTAACTATTAATCTAACTTTGAAGCCTAAAAATGGTAAATATTTGAATAAATTTTCCAATATAAACGTGTGATAATCTAGTTGTTTTCATGATTTTACGTTCACGTTTACGTTTCGTGTTCTCGTTTTTTACGTTCCACGTTCACGTTCCACGTTCACGTTCATGTTTCACGTTCATGTTTCACGTTTTTACGTTCCACGTTCACGTTCCACGTTCACGTTCATGTTTCACGTTCATGTTTCACGTTCATGTTTCACGTTCGTGTTTACGTTTCACGTTCATGTTTCACGTTCGTGTTTCACCGTTCCACGTTCACGTTTCACGTTCCGTGTTCACGTTTCGTGTTCACGTTTCCACGTTCCACGTTTTAAAATTTTCCTAAATAAATGGCGAACGTAACTTCAGAAGAAGCAAAAAAACTTGATCAAATAGAAAAGAAATTAATCAAAGAATTTAAAGAACAGATTCGAATTGATGAAAAAGAACAAGAATTTATTCAAAAAATTAATCAACCTGTAACATCTGCAATAAAAAATGTTGAGGGCAAAATTGAAAATGTTTTTAAGCGATAATCAAAATTTAATGAATTTGGTTCCAGTTGTACGACAATTTGCTGATATTTCGATACCAGAATCTGAGTTTGAATTGCCAAAATTACCATCTTCAACACCATTTAGACCTCGAATCATTGAAGACTCTACGATAGTTGAACCAATAAGTCCTGGAACAACGGATATAATAATTGGTGAAATTGGTAAAAAATTTCTTCCTAGAGCAAAGGATGAATAAATTTGGTTTGTATTGGGGGACAGAAAAAAGAAAAGTTTTTATGATTGGAAATTTGCCCGTGAATTTTGAGCATAATGATATCATTATTAATGAAAAAACATATGAAGGAACTCAAGGTTTATGGAGATTATTAACAGGCACTGATGTTCCAAAAGACGGTTTATATTCTGAAGAAGACTTGAAAAAGTATACTGAAATTTTATGGAAATCTGATTCAATTTACAAAAATAATGATCCATCTACTAAGAAACCAAAGTCCAAGTAAAGGTAAAAAATATCTCAATTTGATTAAACCAATTTGGGAAAAAAAGAATCGAAGGATCAGGTATATGAGAAAAATACAGTGATAATAAGATTGAGTACAGATATATCGACGATTTGACAAAACTCGATGGAATTATAAATTAATTTTTATGCTCAAGAAAAGGCTGGAAACAACAATTTTTTGAACGAAAAGAAAGCGATTAAAGATTTTATTTCGAACAAAACTTGATGAAATGATTGAAAAACCTGATGGAATTAAATATTTAAAACGAGTTTTTGCCGGCAATAAGTTCATCTATGATTGAGGGTAGTGGACTTTTGAATGATTTTATCAACAATTTTACCTTTTGAATTACACGTACCAACTTATCAGTATCTGGGGCCTGGCACAAAAATCAAAACTCGAAAAAAGACTAAAAAGAGGAGATCCTGGTATAAAATAAATTAGATCAAGCTGCTATGGAACACGATATTTTTTATGCAAAACATAGAGACACAAATTCCAGACATATCGCAGATAAAGTTTTGCAAGATAAGGCAATGGATAGATTTTTATCAAAAGATGCTAGTTTAGGTGAAAGATTTGTTGCGCTTTCCAACAGCTGGAGCAATGTTTTTGAAGAGAAAACTAGGAATGGGAATCGAAGAGAACTTGAAATTTTAACTATATAAATGGAGGTGAATGTAAAATTTCAGCAAAAATCAGAAAGAAAAAATAAAATCCGCTTTTAAGAAGAAAATACCCGTTAGTATTCAATTTAAAATAGATCAACTAAAAAAAATGGCGAAGATAAGATTATTTTTTAACAAATAGACAATACAATAAACTCGAAAAACATAAGAAAAAACAATAAAGGAACCAGAATAGAATTTTCTTATAATCAGTTGAAAGAACTTAAAAATGGTGGACTTTTGAAAGATTTATTAGATTTTGGAGAAAATATTCCAGTTGTTAAAAATGTTGTTCCTTATGTTCGTAAAGCTGCTCCAATCGTTAAAAAAGATGTGATTCCTATTGTTCGAAACATTTTAAATTGGTTAGATAAAGAGTTGGAAGATGTTACAGGATCTGGATTAGATGAAAAAACTTTGAATTACGTGAAATCAAACATTGAAAAAAAAATTTTAAACCTTTAACATTCGGGGAATTGGAAGAAATCTGCAAAAATATTAAACATTTTAGAGGAATCTTCATGAGAGATACATTACCTGAAAAAGTTAAGAAATTTGGAATGTGGAATTGTGAATTTAGACTCGATTATGGGAAGTGGAACGCATTGGATTTGTTATTATAAAAATGATAAGAATGCGTTTTATTTTTGATTCGTATGGAAGAATTGAGGACAAACCACCTATAGAATTGATTTAAATATTTGAAAAAATCAAGCGTCTACTACAATGATTCTCAGATTCAAGACTATAAAGATCCCCCAATTTGTGGTCATTTATGTGTTTTTGTGTTGAATGAACTGAGTACTGGTAAGGATTTTAAAGAAGTTGTTAACAAATTATTACTTAATAAATATGGATTCACAAAATATTTTTGACGTATTTGGAACACAAATTATTCAAAATGTAGATAATAGTTTGAATTTTGATAGTTTGAGAAATGAGTTTGATAACAAGTTAGAAAATGTATTACAAAACCTTCCAGATTCAGATATGTTTGCTGTCGAGATTGAAGATTTTAAAGCAGAATATGATAACAAACTTGCAAATTTCATGAGTTCAAATGAATGTTGCTGATAAAATAAAAACATTGGAAAAAGAAGTCGATGATGGTGTAAAAAAAATTATTTATTTACCAAATTTTAATGTCTCATATCGAAAAAGCTGATAAAATTGCTGAAGCGATCAAAAGTTGAAAAGAATTATGTTAGTTTGGCTAATAAAAAAAGAATTGTCGGTGTTCGACCTGGTATTGACAAACATGATGTTGTTGTTAAAGAACAAATTTTAAAACCTCTAAACATTATCAGAAAACATCGATATTGTTGATTTACATGATCCGAATGTTAAAAATGCCTTAGATTTTAAAGGAAAAAGAATTAGCAGGGTTAGTAAAGGAATTAATCCATTTGATGTTGTTGTAATGATTCAATTAGAAGATCATATTAAAAATGTTTAATGAACTAAAACAAAATTACGAGAATCATAAACAGCATGTTAAAGATTTTACAACAGAAGTCTATGACAAGTTAGAAGCCAGAAATAGAAGATCAGTAGACGATGTTGGTGAAATTAATGAAAAACTTACTAATTTTAAAGAGTCTTTTGATAAGTTTAGTTTAGATGCTACGAAAACTTTTGAGAATATTGGTCATAAAATTTGTTGAATACAATGATTCTTATGCTGTCAAATTTCAAAAATTAGAAAAAAAAACTTAATAATATGGAGAGAAGATCTTACTGAAATAGGTATTCGCGTAGGGTTTTATGCACGATAAATTTTCCCTAAATAAATGGCGCTCATATATTGTGTGAGGTGTAAGGCAAAAACTGAAACAAATGATATAAAATACTATGCAAATATCAATGGAGTTAAAAGAATTTCGGGAAAATGTGCTGAATGTAACTCAAAAAAGAGTCAATTTATAAAAACTTGATTTTGAAATTTTTTCCTAATAAATAGAGATGGCGGGACATTACAGTGCTTTCGATCTTTTTATAATGCAACACGAAAGAGATTTGAAAAAAGAACATTGGGATGACATTTCTCAAAAATATGAATTATCCGAAGATATGATGAGATTATACGTAAACAAATTGAATTGGTATAAACATTGCTAAATATCAAACTTTATCATCAGAGTTCATTTCAAGAAAATATACATTATCAATTAAAAGATCATATGTCTGTTTCTTTGTCCCTCTATCAACACTTGAGTATAAAGTTTTTTGGATGAAAATAAAGATACAGTTGATTGGAATAATATTATAGATAGCGGTTACTATCCTGTGCAGATTTTATTGAAATATGTGACCGAGATCGCAAAATTTAAGGAAGAGAATCCTGAATATGACGAAGTAGATTCATTAAAAATGACTCTAATCTTTTTAATTATTTTACTAAAATTTATATCTTTTCTTATAAAAACGTACATTAGATCGATGAAAAAATGATACACGATGTTTAAAATTTCTCTTATTAAATGGCGGACTACAGAAAATATGCTAGTGATATTGAAAGGGCGGAGTTTAAAAATTTCTATCCAATTAGTAAACAAACATTTGAATGAACCGAATAAAAGAACTGAGTTTAATATTGATTTTTGGAGATAACTTTTGCTCGTCTAACTTCCCAGTTTTATATTTCTGGAACTTTAACAAAACAAGATGGTCAAGCATATCTTGGAACTGATAATGTTAGATTAATCGATAATTTTATACCGTTTTTATTTTCTAAGATTGAAGTAAGAAAACACAATAAATTGATAGAAGAAGTCGAAAACTGTGGCCAATTAAGCACAATTAAAGGAACTATTTCGTATTCAAAAAGTGATGTTATTTCTCAAACTTCTAATGGCTTTGAATCAGATTTTAAATTTGGTGTTTTTGAAGCAGCTGGAAATTTATCTCATTTTGGATTAGGATTTTTTTGAAAATGTTACTATTCCGATCTATAAAGGAGGATTTTATCTAAGTTTTATAAGAGCAGAAGAACGATGATGTGATTCTGAAGACTGCAACTGGAAATGTTATGCTGTTGATGGAAAAAATAACAATTACAGATTTTTTTATTAGAGTTCCAATGATTGATTATAAAACCACGAGTAAAATTAGGTTGATTGATGAAATTACAAAAAGTCAAAACATTATGTTTAATTTTCTAGATTGGCAATGTATTGAACAAAAAGGTATTTCCGGAACAATCTTATTCGTTCGATATCACAAATATTTATAGAAACATCTTCAATCCCAAGTTCATTATTATAGGTTTTCAAACAGATAGACAGAATAATCAAGAAAAAAATCCTTCAAAGTTTGATAGTTTGGATGTAAAAAATATCAGAGTAAAATTTGAACGGTTCTTATTATCCAGATGAATTACAAAATTTAAACATTTCCGGAGGTCTTTTCAGAATCAGTATCAGATGTATCAAGATTTTAAGAAAGTTTACTGTAATAATAAGGAAATGTATTACAATCCTAAAGAATTTTTAGCGAATAGACCTATTTATGTCATTGATACAACAAAGAGTATGACAAATATTTCTGGTTCAAAGAACGATATAATTATCAATATGGATTTTCAGAGTGCGGTTACCAATGCGGTTTGTTATGTTGTCGTTGTCTCTGATAAATTGCTTGAATATGATGTAATCAGGAAGTAATATAAGGGAGATACAATGAGAAAAACTCGGCCATACTTCCTACAATCATATCTGTTTTAAAGTAATGGCCAAGTGATCCCAATTGAACCTAAAGAATTTTTGAAACAAGAATAATTTTTGAAATAAGATAATTTTGAAACAAGATAATTACAGATTGTAATAACTTTTTAGTTGGTATATATTCGTAGTTAAAATATGCCTTAAGTTTGGTATCGCTTAAATTTTTTATTAAAAATATCTAATTCTATGTTACTTAAACTACTTACATCTATTTTATTTTTACGGGCTAATTTTATCCTGTTATATGTATATAAAGAATCTAAAGATATAATATTTTTTATCTTGAATCTAGTCATAATATGTTTTTGAATGTTAGAAAGGTTTGAAATATTTTTGTTACCCCAAATGGTTATTGCATAATTTAGAAAAGACATGACAAATGCTGAAAATACTGACTTTTTGAAAGTTTTCTTCTTTACATACATAATAACGGTTTCAAAAGCTTTTTTAATTTGTTTTTCTATATGGTTAATATGTTGATTAAAATTTAAGTCTAAGTCTATGATACAGCCTAAGTACTTATAACATTCTACCTTTTTTATTGGTAATTGGTCATTAGTTCTGGAGAAATCTATATATTCTGTTTTTTGAAAGTTTAAAGTTAATTTATTTTGTTGTAGCCAAATTAATTAATTTTCATCAGGTCCTCGTTTGTTTTTTTTTATATAAATCGTTACCTTTAAACTATTAAGGCTGTGTCATCGGCAAAGAGTACTAATTCGCCATGTAAATTGAAGGGTTTGTTATAACTATTGATATATATTATAAACAAAAGAGGACCAAGACAACTTCCTTGAGGAACTCCACAGGTGATTTTTTTCTAAATTTGAAATTTTGTTGCCAATTTTTGTATTACAGAACCTGTTATCAAGATAACTAGCAAATAAATCTAAACATTTACCTCTAATTCCTAAATGTTCTAATTTGTATAGTAAATATCTTAAAATCTACAGTGTCAAAGGCTTTCTTAAGGTCTAGAAATGAGATTAGTGTATTTTGATCAATACTGTTAACAACTAAATTGATTGCTTCCTCTGTATTTTTGTTAACTCTAAAGCCAAATTGTTTTCTTGATAACAGGTTGTATTTTTCCAAAAAGCTATATAATCTCTCATATAAACATTTCTCAAATATCTTGCCAATTATTGGTAGTAGACTGATTGGTCGAAAATTGGATGGATCTGATAAAATTCCTTCACTTTTGTAGATTGGGCTGATTGTTGCTATTTTTAATCTATCGGGAAAAATGCCAGTTTTGAATACTTAAGTTAAAAATGTATGCTAGTGGTTCACTTATTATGTATACAAGATTTTTGATTAGTTTGATTGGAATTTTAATCTGATCCACTTGCTTTATCCATTCTTTAAAAGTTTAATTTTGGTCTCAATTTTCTAGTTTGGTAATTTCAGAGAGATATATAGAGTTCGGATTTGATTTCATTTTTTTTCGTTTTCTAGATCTGGAATCTTTGAAGGCCAATTCTGAACCAATGTTTGCAAAGAATTTGTTCATTGTATTTAAATCACCTGTGTATCTACAAGGTTTTTTGGATTTATTTAAGAATTTGTTTATAATATTCCATTTGGTTTTTGAATCAGATGACATTTCAATCAGTTCTTTTATAATAGTTTTCTTTTAAAATATTGCTATAATGTTTAATTTTCGATTTATAAAATTTTTGCTTGTTCAAATCTCTTTTGTCTATACAGTTTATTTCTAACTTTAACGGCGGTTTGAATGCCAATTGTAAGCCAATTTTTGTCATCTGAATTAATTTTGAATTTTTGGTTTTATTATTTTTTAGAAAAGGTTTTTGAAATTAGTTCATGAAGGTGTTGATTAAGCGCTATTACATTATTAAATCTATAGATTAAGCTTAATTTCTTTAAGAACTCATCTGTGATCTTCATTCTTCGTGAGGGTTGCGATGACGTGGTTTTGGAGGGTGCAGAAAGGGGTCGAGTGATGAAACAAGGTGTTGCGGAGTGTTGAGGCAGTGTAGCCAGATGTTCAGAGTGTGAGGCTGCGGTTGATAACAAGTCCTTGACCGTCGGCTGCTTCAGGATGTTGCACAACACTGCAGATTCACGTCATGGTGATTAACACGTCCCGCTGCTTCGAGATGTTGCACAACGCAGATCAGTTGACTGTAGACCACATCATAGTGTCGCTTGAAGTAATGAAATAGGCATGATTAGAAAATGTCTTGATGAACTGAATGATTCACACTGTCTTGAAGGAAGAGATGTTATGATGGATGAGTCTTAAAGATGGTGTAACGTGGTTAAAATTGTAGAATATAAAGCACTGAACTTGTCACTACGGATTAATTTCACTAAGTCTTGTTCCAAATAGAGCTGAAGATGAAGAGAATGCGATATTAAACCAGTAAACAGTGAACTTTTAATCATTCCTGGATCAAAAGTATAGAGTAAAATTTAAATATGACTGACTAGTGTGAGGTCTGGACGGGAAAGGCTGTTCTCCTGTGTGCCGCGCAGTGCTACCAACATTTCTCGCTCAACGGTAATGCCAACATATTCTAAATTCAACATTCGAGTATTATAAATTCCACAATTTATGTTGTCATACTGTCATGAAAAATTGCTTGAATACAGTTTACCATAGTTTATTTAAGTAAATTGTATTGTGAATTGTTTTTTAACATATTTATATGGTGTTTTGTATTGATTTTTGGGCTGTCCCAAAAGTGGTCCAGAACCGCCATACTGTTTGATTTTTACAGATTCGTTTATTGTCCTTTATAACAGTATTTTCCCTTGATTTTCTGTCTGTCCCAAAATGTCCTAAGAACCCTCATATTTCATATCTACTTATATATATATTATATTATACATTTCTAGATCAGTGCTACAATTAAAACGATACATAAACCAGAAATTAATTATGCCGGAAAGTACATTAAACTTTACAAAAGTATATGTTTTATTGAAGTAGTGCTTCCATTCCAACGTATGTACATATTTTCATCAGGGAATAACCTAGACCGGAAGAAAATTACAAGGGCCGAAAGCAGACTTTTTTTTACTAAACTAGGCTTTTCAGACCGAGTATTTATATATTTATTTGATCGTAGCAATAAATAAAATTTTATTATTGCATGTAAAATATAATTCTTTTGAACCGGAATACTTCCAGGCGCGCTAAAATAAAGTTTGAAATAAGAGCCCAGAAAGTTTTACATTTGAACGTCTTAACAATGAAATTTGAAATAATATGTACCTTAAACGTATTTTTTTTTTTTTCAAAACTATGACTCGGTTCCATCATATTACAATAAATGCTTTTACTAAGATTACTGTAGTAAAGATAAGAATAATGTTAAAAACATTATCGCAGGAAGAAGTCGCTAAGAGTTAGCTCGTAATTGAGAGTAGGATGGAAGTTTCTTCACTGATCTTAGAACGCGTTTAGAGAATAACAGCAACTATCACTATGTGAAGTCCCCAATATTCAGTGATCTCCAGATCCTGTTTCAATGAATTTATGTATAATGTTATAATAGTGTTAATTGACTGACCACATACTATAGCACACGAATATCTGGCTAGTCTTTGAAGTCATTGGACCGTTCATGTGGGCCCTGATCGTGACCGCAACAATTAGGTTCTCATAATAAGGAATATGATGAATTAATAGAGATTAAAACCCGTTCCCATCTTTGACGTAGGGGCGGCAAAAGCTTCCTAGACGATACGGTTTGTTACATTTGTTACGTAGAAACAGCATTTTTCCAATTTTCATTGCTGATCCCAGGTAGATTTGGCAGTAGCACGAGACTGAAAAAGGCACCCTATACAAACAATTTACTAAGTCTATCCCGTCTTGACACCATGAGCTCTAAGAACATGTGGAGTATAAAAAATTAGATTTCAAGATCACAGAATTTCAAATTTAATTTCACTATTCTCCGAATTAATTTATGGACAGGCTTGACTTCCCAATGAGACTCCCCCTCCCTTTCTTTTATAGCCTAGAAATCCCAATGATGTTCCTGTTGAAGGTAGTGAGCTTCAAAGTTTGGAGAAATGAGGTGAGGAGAGGTGTTCTCTTGAAAATGATCATTCAGGGACACGAAGTACTAAATTTAATACATAGAATGCTGTAAAAGTATGCTGGTATATCTTAGATAGCCTTTTTATGATACAATTTTACTCTATTATTCATCTAATTCGATATTGTTTTCGTTATTTATTTTTAAGATTCACTTCATTTTAATTTATTTTAAATTTGTATAGCTCGTTGTTCATTATCAAATTGTATACAGGTTAACTGAAAGAGGAATTTTTCATTCCTAACTTTGTCTCTTAACATTACGTCATTTATTACGTATACGTTTTATTCAAAATCATTTTTAATTCTCAGCATTATATATTGAGAATTAATTATACTAAGTAATATCAAATGTTTTTACTAACTTATATTTAAAATGCTGATGCCTTAGAAAACATTGAAGATATTTTTGAAAAAAATTATCCACGTTAAATTTATTATTAATTTAATGATACAGTTAAACAACATTTTTCAACAACAAATTTCTCTTATTTATTCAATAACACTTATCAAAATCAGTAGGTGTTTTAATAAATTAGTTTACCTTCACTTCTCAAGCCCCTGAGACAAACAGTAAACCCCAACATTTACGTTATCTCAGTCCGGGACGATTAGTCAACACGGAAATTACCGTCCTTGTTTGTGCACAGTTCTGTCCAGTTGGAGATAAATCTTTATAACCTCCGAACACTAATCACACGTTCAAGAGACACTTAAGCATATTCCTCACCTCGTTTCACACAAGACAATTCGCAAAAACCACGCTAAACCGTACAATAATATACTACATTTAATTAGATAGAACAAAACATTACGTACTACTGTTGCTTTTTGGTAGCATCAGCAGTAAAAAACAATGTAACAAATTATATACCAGCCCCAGTTACCCGCATAATGTAAGAATACTGTTTAACTAGGTTGCCTGTAAATGCAACAATAAATGTTTTACACAATGCAAACATCTAAACGATTGTATTTAATATCATGTATGCTTTAATAAATAAATACATATTTCCTCAAATAAGAACTGTACAAGGTTACTTTTTGAATTTAAATAGTCACCTAGTGTCTTGATGGATTTTAGGAACGAAAACTCTGCTAATGAGTATCTAGAATAAACGCCTAACCTAAAATAGACATAACAAATGAGTCTATGCAGTGGACATTCCTTTCATTGGACAGCCTACATATTGGCTGACTACATTCTTTTGGTTTACCAATGGCACAGTCAAGTTGGGAACTGTAGTTAACACATCGTAAATAAGACAAAGCAATGTCAAGCGTGGTTGCTCCTCGGATGGCTGTTGAAGTTCTTAAAAAACAGCCCATTAGTGCACAGGCATTGGTGGTGATTTGCAAGTTACCATTAAACCTTTCGTTAGGTTAAGTGTTTATAGAGGGCTTCTTTTAGCCCTAACTTTACCTGATAATATAAGACATCCTTTTACCTTTATCTTCGGTTACAGTGTGTGGTATCAAAAGAACAAATTCTGTTCGTTTAGTTAAAAATACAAGATCTCTCATGTAGCAATGTACGAGAAACTATTCCTAGGTATAACTATTCTATTACCTATCTTTTGTTTCCTATTTCTTAATTGGAGTGAAAAATTCGATTACTTTACACTTCTGGCATTGTAAATGGTTTAATCATTTGCGTTTTTCTTCAAAAACTATTTCAGAGGGAAAATTTTCTTATCAGTTTTCATTTGTCAATGGAGGGTTTTCGGTGAAGTATAAAGGATGAATGCCAGCCTCACAAACAAACAAACAAAATGGATATAATTTATTTTATTAAAAAAAATATTGGATTATTTGGTTTTGATCTTCTTCTTGTTTATCTTACGTTGGTATTGCAATACTCTAATTCTCGCTTTCAGTTTTATCATTATTTTCCCAACTGATCAAAGAGTGTTACCAGGTGAAATTATGTAATGAGTACAAACTGAAATATGGGAAACAGCTACTAATACACAGAGTTTGGTAAATGAGAATCACATCTGAGTTTTTTTCAAACAGTTTTGAATGAAACTTTTAAAACTATGACTTCCAAGCGGTTACATTGTGAACTCTCTGAGACCAGCTCTGACCTGCTGCTGCGTGCTGAGGGAGAGAACATAAAACATTAGTAGCAGCGAGATCATGTTGTTTAATCATTTAAAGTGCATTCGTTACGTAGCCTCTTTGTTGAAGTGTAATATTCACCACAGTCAAACATTTTCCCTATTCACAAAGTCCGCTAATGTGTTTGGAATGTATTATTTGCTGAATTTGTCATTGGAATAATAGACACTATTTTGCTTTCATACCTTGGATAAAACATTACAAAACAACGAGGTTATAATCTTTCTGGGATCTGCATTATTTTTACATATTTTCCGACAACAAAGTGATAAGGTTTAACTACTAACGTTATCTGAACATTATACAAACATGGGGAGAATTAGCCACAGCCATAACCGGACGCTGCAATAACGGCATATCAGATAACGGCTATGATAAAGACCTTTTAGATAGCCATGGGGAGATAGCACACGTTGGCTGTTATAGTATTTTGCATTGGCACCTTTAAACAATCTGTTATTAAAATTTTAATCACGCTGATTCACAACTTGTCTTAATGATTTTTCTATTTCTTGAATACATTAAGAAACCCATCACTAAGTACTCTTTAAGTGAGTTAAGAAAGTGTTTTAATTGCAATCTGATTCTTAATAAGAAACTTTACAAACTTAAATTGTCGTTTGTAATAAGCAGTTTGCTAAAGAAGAAGGACGTGTTGTTATTATGATTTTATTTCCACCAGCGGTATGGATGGTTTCGCATGCAATGTTTTAATAAAAAAACAATTATAACGTGGGGATTATTCCTTTTAAATTAAATTCCAAATACTCCTGAGTTAAGTGATAATTTCTAAAAAGTGTTACATAATCATTGTGTTGTTACAGAATTACGAAGAACAGATGATATTACTAAAGATGATTCACTGTCTGCTGATTAAGCCAAAAATGGAGCTTTCAAGAATAGTAAGAGATAGCCCGGAGGAACTTTATAAATAGGAATAGTTCTGTATGTTTAACTAAGGGTCCCCCTCAGAATATCCATGATAATTTTAATACAAAGGTCGGTTTAGTAGTTTTTACGTTATTGAGTAACAGAAAACTAACATACAGACATTTGATTTGTTAATCATATTACAGAGTAAGCACGAATACAAAGCTTATTTTTAATATGTTTCATGATACAAAACGTTCTATTCGAGAGTCACACTGCTATTATGATTATTTTGAGATATAAATATAAACTATTTTATATCAAGTAAAAAGACACAAAATAATTTAAATATCTTAAGGATAGTTTATGTAACAAAAGCATATAAAATACAATTTTTAGATAAACACACGTTCTTCATTTTTGGTTAATATATGAACTTGACCGAACCAACATTCCAGGCCCCATTATAGGGAGTTGGCTACGTCCTCCTTTTTTGTGCTTCCTAAGTGTCCTCGAGCCTTTTTTTTGCAGATTTAAGGTTATGATTTTTTTTCAGGCTCAGCTTTTCTAATACGAGAGTTGTCAGTTTGGTTTCATCGTTTCAACCCCCTCAACGGAGGGATACTGCAGTATAATAAAACGTCCCAACACTAGAGTGATCAATAATATCGAATCATCAAAATTCTTGAGTAAGAGAATCCTCGCTACTACTATGTTCTATTTCTAATTACAGTATCAAAATCAATAATTTAGAGTCGAATAAAATTATTACATTTATTTATAAAATATAACGAACAAAAAAATTATAACCTTTATTTAATTTTTTACTATTTTGAGGTATGAACGTATCTGACACAATTAAAACATGTGCATAACCACAGCACCATTACAGGATCTGCAGTATTAGTGTTAGAAACAGGTAGTTCAGTGGTAACCTATTACCAGGATACTGTTGATTCAGTAACAGCTGGGCTGAAAGATATGTTCTCATAACGATTGTTGGTTTTAGGTTACACGGTAACCAGTAACAGCCCTGGCCATTTCGTGCAAGCAATGAGGCGTAACCAATGTTATGATGCGGTATAATTAGGTTTAGATTAAGTTATCGTAAATGTGTTATTAGTTGTACCAAATTTAAACTTGACCTTTTATAAGCGCTTTCGTGATTTGAGCTTGAATTTTGGGTGCTATCTCGAAAGATATTTATCCTTCACAGCCAGCAGTGCAGGGTGGCGCGGGATGACGGTGCTGAAGCCCGCACTGATGGCCCAGAAGCATTTCCGATCGGTACTTTCCCGATCTAAGATCACGCCCTATATCTAACAACGTGATCTGACGTCGGAAAATTTGGGACAATTAGGTATAGATATTTAATATTGTATAATAAATGAAGCTATAGTTTTTATAGTTCAAAGAAATATATGCATTATAGGTTATATCAAATAATACAATTTTTACCCGTTATTATAGTACACTATTATTTATAAAGTCTGGAGCTAATTTTCTATAAATCAGAAAACAACCCTTTCGGAAATACTTAATTTTTTACGAATCTTAAATTTCACTCAAAATTTAACAAAGTTTTAACAAAATCTTGATTTGCTTTTCCTTCGAAATTTCTCTCAACCGGTCAAATCTAATTTAGAGTCTGATCAAAAATTAAAAATGAAACTAAAAAGGTATACTTCACCAAAAAGGTTTAAATTAACAAAATAAAATAAAAAGTTCTCTTCTCAAAATATTCAAAATCAAAATTACACAATTCTTGATGTAAACTTTAGGATCAAAATCTAATTTACAATACTTCAAAAGTTCAATTAATTATCAGGCTCTGTTATATGGCAAAATTTAGAAAATTTAACACAACAGTATAAAACAAAAAATGTTAAACTAAACGCTGGTACGGGACTTACTACTTTGAAGACTATGGAGGCTGAAAAACTATTACGCACTAAAGGAAAAAAAAGATATTTAAAACTTGACTTTAAAACAAACAGGGTAAAATTAACTCTATATCCAAAATGTATAGGAATGTAGGAAGTAATATCGCTTCTGAACTGCACGTGTAGACGCTCTGCACACGACTAGAGAAGACTACTCCTCTCTCCTCAAACCAACCGCGACCCGGCTCGGGGAACCTATCACCGTTGACATCTCTAACAGCTCGAGAGGTCAAACCAACAAAATGATGTCCACGTACCGCGCGTCTAGTTAACATAGAGCCTACATTCCTACCGCGATTCAGCAGAATGATTAATAACTACGGTACGCAATGTTCTCTATACTAGTTTTGGGCAGTTACAATTACTCAACAGGGTAATCAAACATGTCTGCATTTGACAAGAATTTAAAATCGCTCTAATTGATGATTCGATATTAATCGATCACTCGAGTGTTGGAACGATTATTATACTGCAGCCGGAGGGTTTCCTTTATTATGAGGGGCGAATTTGTTGGCCATTTCCATATAATATTGATTATGCAAATTTTTGTGCTTTACCATTAAAAGACACTTTCATGGAGGGTTTTCTCAGACTACTCTCGGAAGATGAGTGTATTTGAAGAACAAGAAACTTACGGTGAGAATGAAAAAGGTGTGTTACATAAAAAGTACTAATAACTCAAGAACCAATGACTTTAAATAAAAGCGTCCTCTAAAAATTCGTATTAGATATTGTAACCATACTTGTCCGAATTAAATATCTTCTACCAATACTCTTGTAAAAGCATAAAAATTAAAAATACCAAAATTCCTTTATTATTTGAATAAAAATTTTGATTCAACTAGGGTTATGTATGTCTTATCTAAATTAGATATACAACATATTTTTGAATTTGTTTCTACGAAACTGCAAACCAAGCTTAGCCACTGAATAAAATTAATGCAATTTCCTACTTATTTAGTAATATTATCGAACTTTATTTTTCCTTCCTTTTCAAATTCTAAAACATTGGAAAAGAAGAATATAATCTTAATATATAGGATTTGTTATATATTAAGTAAACACATAATAAATAATAAACCGTCTACATTAGATATTTAACATCCTGCCATTTAACATCCTAACATCGATCTGATACTGAGAATTGTTGAAAATTTCTATAACGTGTTTATTAAGTTATAAAGTTTAATCTTGTTGATGTAGAAAATACTTATAGCTCAATAGCTCTCGAGATATTCTCCTGGTTGATGGTTCATGGTTCTGAATAAAGCTTGGTCAAATTCTATAGATAGTTATATACTGATTGGGTATATATGTATAAACGAAAAGCTTATGAAACATTTCACTTACGTAATATTCTTTTTGTCTCAAAACTATCCTGCAGACTGATAGACAGACGTATAGTCAATACAGAATAGAAAAAACTTTTACAAAATATTGTATTTTTAAAATAGCTATTACAAATTTTGTTAAATACTACTCCCAAATTCGTCAATAAAATTAGATAAATAAAAAAGAAATTCATCAAAAGACCTAGTCTTTTATAATTTTCAATTTCTAATATGTTTTATTTAAATTATTTATTCAAGACTATCGTGTACTCTTGATGTGATGAGCGCGTGATGTGATTAAGAAAGTGCCATATGTTTGCCCACTTTTTTTAACAACCGCTATAAAGGCTCAAGTTCTAGACAACGAATTATGTCCACGTTTGAGATAAAACTGTTACAATTCTAAACTTTGTGAACCAGCAAAAAGTGAAACTGTGAGAGCTGGTTTTCTTGTTTAATTAGAACAGCCAAGGCAGGTGGGCAACCGCAGAATTTCATTAAAAGTTTTTGCCAAACTTATCACTTTTGTTAAACCAAACTCAGCAACCATCGTCTACCTATCCGTTCATGTGAATATTTAGTACTGAAAAAGCTTTAGTCGCATAGTAAACTTTGGAAGCTTTATTTACTAAACAACACTAAGTTAAAACCAGTAGGTCTAATTAGTGAATTTCCCCCAGAAACGAGTAACTAACGGATATCTTTCTTGTACACGTGTAGGAAGATAATCTTTGTACTGACTCTATCTTCAAGAACAAGTTATAAATGGTTTACTTAAAGTTTAAAGTTACCATTCAATAATCTTTATTCTAAAAAACATATAAATACACTTGCAAGTACCACGCATTTAACATTGTGCATACGAAAAGCGATATTTACTTCCACTTGCTACAATTTAACAACAAGTAAAAATAACTCAAGCGGAATATAAATTAATTCAGTGTCTTTCCACAGTTTCTCCGTAGACTGGGCATCCCCGTATCCTGCAAGCGGTTTTGGTCGAATATTTTTAATTGGTTTTATGGGTAACCGTTACGAAAACGCATGACCTAAAATGTGCATGTGTAGCATGTGGCAAGACATCTTGAAAAATGTTTCATCTGTAGACTTTGATGTAACGAAGATTTGCATAAAACTTCATTACAACTTAATTGACACGAATGAATTCAATGACGGTGCATGTCGGGCCACATGGAATTTGGATGAGCATTGCTAAAAAACTGCCAGTTGATAAGCTGACTTTTTTTACTGCGGGATGTATGAATTTCTTTACAATTTAGTAATGGAATTAGCAATACTCTTGAAAGTGTGCATGAAACCTCGGTGGAGTATGTTTGGTGTGAAACCTCGGTGAAACCTGTATGGAGGTCACGTGTGGTCTGGAGTACTCCTTCCTTGTAAACAAAATTATCTTTATAAATTTTTTTGACAGTTTTAGAAACGCGCATACTTACATTAGGTCCTTAACGGGACTGATCAGAACATGTCATTACTAACAGAAGTAAGTATGTCATACTCTACCTGCCAGTAACGGTTTGCTCGACTACAATCAATATTGGAATTATGTGGGAGAACATTTAAAATTTCCATTGGGCACTTATTATGGTAGTAGTCTGAAACTAATCTAGATAGCGTACGATTCAGTGGTGTTTATGAAGTAACTCAAAGTATAGTTACTATTAGGAGATTTATGGTTGTGGTAAGTTAAACTATACCATTCCTAGCACGGATGAAACTTTTTCTTCCGAATTCCTTTTAACATGAACAATTTTACAAAAGTCTGTTTCGTAACTGGAAATAGTTATATAGCATTATTATAAGTTCAGCCAAAGGAACCAAAATCCATTTTTTCAGTTTTACCAGGTTGAGCAACAATCTTAGTTTCTCGGATACTTTTATTAATTTTTCTATGGAGAGAAAACGATTTTTCTTATGAATGACGATTTATGAGGAATGGGTTGACATAACATTTATATTAATAATATTTTTAATTTATTTTTTATAGAAGTTGACATATTTTTTAAAAGTAATAATATAGTTATTACAGTATTTTAAAAATAAATATGCTGCTACGTTTCTTGGATTGATATGATGGAGTTTAAACTTGAAACGTCTGCAGAATCTTTTGTGATTGACTTTGGATTATGGTTCACTGCAACAACAAAACCAAAGGAATTGTTATTTTCTATGACTGGAGTCACAGGTTCTATGTTGGTGAAAATTTAATCAGTATTAAAGACTTCGGTACAACTCAGTAACTTTTAATTGAATCAGAAGTTGGGGGCAATTACGGGCAGTTAGAACTTTGTTTCTGTTGGACACACTGTCTTGATAAAATGATCAAATAAAATTAAGGTGAGTGAATCTAGTTTGGTGATTAATAAAAGAGGAGTTTCATAATGTTCAGGTATCTGTTATATGAAACGTTTTATACTTTGCATATAGCCAAAGCAAAACTGCTAAATAATATTCCGTTTGATGGTTTAATACTTCATTTAAATTCATAAATTATAACATATATTTATTTGGCGTTGGTGGTTATAATTAAAAAAAATAAAGTGTTTCATTTAAGCTTGGTAGTGTGGGATAATTATCAAAACCAAAAAGCACGCGCATACGCATTTTTTGTTGTACAAATGCAGAGATAACAATTAATAATAATCTATCTTTTCCTCCGCAATAAATATATATGTATGTATGTATATCCTTATTTTGTATCATCAGCCTCAAAATGATTTTCTATTCTATTTTTGCAATTTTCTTACCATTTTTGAATTTTTTGTATTTCCAATTCCTTCAAACTTATGGAGCAGAGAACTGCTTTTTAATTATTTAGTTACTACACCCCCCGCTTCTTTGGAACGCTACGCTTTGTAAAATTACCTTCATAGCATTTTCATAATAGCAAAACTCCAAATTTTAAGGTATCTATATATTTTTTTTTGAAATATAACATTTTTTTTTGTGATCTAAATTTTTACTCTAGGAACTTCCTATCAATAATCAGACACCGTTAGGGAATCCTATCGATAGAGAGAGGGTGGAAAAGTTTTATATGTCTGCATGTCTCTCTTTCTAACACAATATCTCGAAAAATAACATACGTGAAGACTTAACTTTGCATAAGCTTCATTTCTATAAATGGGGCGTTGAGGTCAATGATATATGTTCACTCTGTGGAGTTTGGCTGAGTCCCTTTTGTGGGTAACAAAGATTGGATATGAGAAAAATCGTAGAATACATTTTCAAACATTTGTTAAAGGATTAATGGAGTAATGTCATGCGATTATTTTTAACATTTAAACACTATTACACTTGAAGCCTTACTCGAGAATTATTGGAGTTCAAAACTTGAAATTCGAAATTTAGCTTGGATATCAACTGAAGGTTTCTCACCCAAATTTTACTTGCAATAGCGGTGGGGCACGTAACGTTAATATGTCAAACCATAACTTTACTCCAAACTTTTTTATTTTTATAACAATTCAAACTATGCATAACCCTTAGATTATAAAACCTTGTTATGTATCTATAGAATGAGTGTCGTATTATATATGTGTTTTTAAAAGTCAAAGCTTTATGGAAACTTTTACAAATAACTAAATAATACAGTATTGTTCTTTCCATTTTCATCTTCATTTAAAATATAAAACTATTCATTAGCTCCTTTAGTTCAAAACCTGGAATTGTTTCAAACAATAAGTACAAATAAGTGTGGCGACCAGTAATGTTTGTTCTATGAAGATATGGAGTGAAAAAAATCATTTTAACTTAATGGACTTTACTTTAATGGATATTAAGGTGAAAGTCCAACGAGATCTCTCCAGAAAGAAAAGGTCTCCTAATACTGAAGTTAGAAACTTTCTATATACTTCCTCTTCACTAAACTTGTAGACCATCTTGTCTTCTCCGACTGGTCGGACGCTGTCAAACTTTTTTATCAATATCAAACGTAACTGTTTTAGAATTATATCAACATAATATTATTCGCTGAGGCGTTAGCGAAGCTCGTAATGCTGGAAAGATTTCTATCCGTCCCACCTGTCCGCCCAATATCTCGAAAATAAACTGACCTAAAGAATTTTAAAATTTTAAAAGATTGAAGGAAGACTATATCCTGTTTCTTTATTGCAGCTGCAATCGTACTTGCATAATACGTTCATGACACCTAATCTGACCTACTTTTGCTTATATAATAATTGATATATTTATGTTTCTAATAAAATATTGAGAGGGTTGCAAAAAATATTCGGATAAGTTTATTGGCTGAGGGTTAGCAAACCCTATTACTTGAGGCCTGACACATTTAATTTGTATATTATTTACTTCAATTTCAATATTAGTATTGAGATGACTGATAGAGAACATTTTTTTACATTGGTCTGATGAGTATGGTATGATGGCAACGATATATTTGTTGAATAAACATGTTCGTAAAAAAACAGTATATGCATAAAAGATTCAAGCATGTGGCAAACTAAGTGATGAAACCTAAGTAGCCTAACAAATGCATAATTTTATAGTGACCAGGTTTTTAGATTTTCATTATTTAAACACTGATATGAAATAAAATTTTATGAGTAAAATCTAAATGTATCATGTATCAAGATATTTCGAGAAGGATTCGTATGTAGACTTTAAATTTGCACGACAATTTATTTCTAGAAGAATAAGTTTCTAAGATGCGTATGTTTTTCAACCTATTTTTTCATGATTTTCTTACTGTCTGTCTGTTGGCTAAAAACCTCGGGAATGAAAATGAGCTATTGATTTGAAATTTTGCATGCCGCCTCAGCAATACCTGTTGGGTGACAGTTTGGGCAATAAACCTTAGGTTAATAGGTATTAATTATTTTGTATGAATTAACTATAGGGCATCTCCCTACAGGATTTGGATACATAAATATTATCAATTAAATTACCAACATAATAAAAGACAATGGAAATCTACTAACAAAGATAGAATGTGCACCTTTAAAATTTCACTTATTTCTAAATTCACTTACTTAGCTAAAATGATGTCGTTTTGTAATTGATCATTTTTAAATGTGAATCTGTTAGAAGGAAACTTTCTTTTAACAATTTTTACGTTAAAACGATTATAAAATAGGAGAGTTAGATTAAATCATACATTAGGTTCCATATACTCCCTGGAGCTAGTTTAGCTTAAAGTTTGACCAGCGAAGTCAGCAAACGAGTTCTATGGAAATTACTTTTAACTTTCATAATTAAGATTCTACTGAAGAAGCAGTCGTGTTTAAAACTTTCCATTTCTAAAAGATTAATTCACATAGTCATTCTGTTAGATGGGCTCTCCCCACGAATTTTCAGGATTTGAGTGTCTGGATTACAAGCTACCAAGTCATAAGTCACTCACCAGTATTATGAAACTATTGTACGTGCATTTGTAATTTGATCCTTATTTATTAATTACAACAATTCATAGTTTAGATGTACGGTACAACAAGAATCCAATTTTTTAAGATCTCAATATCAAATTACTAACGAAACGCTCAAACAGTTTAATAATACATACGAATTACTTAAAATTTATATGACAGCTATAGAACACCAATAACACAATTTGTGGAAATAAATCAAAATAAAATTACAAATACACCCTCAATAGTTTAAATAAAACTAAAGTGAGTGACTAACAATTTATAGATTAGCTAAGCAGGCAAGGGATGACACACTCTTATGTCTAGGCTAACATGAAACTTTGACACTTAGGAAACGAACCCCCGCCAACTCCAATAGTAATCTCGCGCAGTAAACTAGACCTATCGAACCTATCTACATTACCCTTGCAGGCCAGAACATCGATATTTGTCGTTAGTGATACATCGTACGCTCCTGGACATCCATGAGGTTGTGTCCAGATGTATGTGACACGTCGGTTATTGCTATACCCAATGTGGATTCAAACTGGAAGGTATATAGCCTGTATAAATCAGTCAGATGTGAACACTGCAGGTAATGTCTCAGAAATCTTGAAAAATAAAAATAATATAAACTAGTACTGTTTTTGTTTGTTTTTTTTTCAATCGCACAGAAATGGCTAGTACAATCAGTAAAACGTTGTAGCACACTTATGCATCGTTAACCGTCGTCGATCGATTTTAATTTTCGTATATAAGGTTATTCATCAACAAATAGTAAATAAAAAGTGGTTCAAGTACAGAGCCTTGTAGCACACCTAGGGTACAAGGTCCCCACTACAAATATTAACCTTCACCATTCTTGCCTCGATAATTCATAGAACATAAGATCCATGAGAAAACTCTATATATTAATATAATTGCATATGTCAAACTTTTGTTTATGCATATTCCTGGTTTTATTATTATATTAGTTCTCTATGTGTAGATTTGATCAGAAAATCATAGTTGTATTATTCTTAAGTCAAAATAAAGGTTACAATTATTTCGCTGAGCAGTTCAGAATACAGATAAGTAAACAGCAACAAAGGTGAAGGAGAGTCATGAACTTCACTTAAACCACATGGGTTACGGCATAAGTCACTTAAGTTATCTCAGCAGACTACGTATTATAATTACTTGTGATTAAAAACTTTCTAGTAATTGGGAGTGGTATAGCTTAAGATTTGGTATGCTTTATGAATCCATTAGGTGTATTGGTATATTATTTTGAAACTAAACGTCATTCTGGAATACAATGTTGTAAAAATATTGTTGGCGGCGTTAATGAAGCCTATTACTTGAAACAGTGAAAAGGTTTATTTCTCTCTCTATCTGTGCGCACGATATCTCGAGAAACTAAACTTAACTATAGATTTTGAAGATTTGGCTTCATTTTATACATAACCAACATCGAGTTTCATGATGGTGAAATGTGTACTCCATGGGGTTTTACTGTAATTTGGTGAAAATTTTTTTTCATTGTATTTTAAGTAAACAAGACGCACACGAGAAAAATCACAGAATAAATAAGTTTGTAAGCTAACCAGTGCAACATATGACATTTAAACAAGTGAAAAAGTAACGCATATAGCCTTATAAATTAGCTTTAGAGTTTGAATTTCATATGTAAACTGTAAACGCAACAAGTGGCATGGCTATACCTTTGGTCTATACGAAAGTTCAAGTATAGCAACATTTAGTTTTATGTACATTTGGTACTATCTCCAAGTAACTTTACTCTTGAACCCGTCTGATAATATATACATTCCACACTATGATTCCAGATTCGATTTACGTCTATTAAATTTTCATCATAATCTATGGAGATTGCTGACACCGAGTCGTGTTATACATTAAGTATTCAGTGTTTATGTTGTCAGCAGCTGCGAGGGCCATGGGCTAGGCAGAATGTGTTACCCTACAAACGTCAATATAGCCACATTTAGTTTTATATACATTTGGTATTATCTCCATTTAATTGTAGACTTGAACCCGTCTGATAATATATAAATTCCATACTAAGGTTTGTTCCAGATTTGATTTAGATCTATTAAATTTTCATCGGAAGCTGTGCAGATTGCTGACACCGAGTCATGTTATACATTAGTATTCAGTGTTTATGTTGTCAGCAGCTGCGAGGGCATGGCTAGGCAGAATGTGTACCCTACAAACGTCAATATAGCCACATTTAGTTTTATAATACATTTGGTATTATCTCCATTTAATTGTAGACTTGAACCCGTCCTGATAATATAATAAATTCCATACTAAGGTTGTTCCAGATTTGATTTAGATCTATTAAATTTTCATCGGAAGCTGTGCAGATTGCTGACACCGAGTCATGTGTATACATTAGTATTCAGTGTTTATGTTGTCAGCAGCTGCGAGGGCATGGCTAGGCAGAATGTGTACCCTACAAACGTCAATATAGCCACATTTAGTTTTATATACATTTGGTAATTATCTCCATTTAATTGTAGACTTGAAACCCGTCTGATAATATATAAATTCCATACTAAGGTTGTTCCAGATTTGATTTAGATCTATTAAATTTTCATCGGAAGCTATGCAGATTGCTGACACCGAGTCATGTTATACATTAGTATTCAGTGCTTATGTTGTCAGCAGCTGCGAGGGCATGGCTTAGGCAGAATGTGTACCCTACAAACATCAACATAGCCACAATTTAGTGTTATATACATTTGGTATTATCTCCATGTAATTGTAGACTTGAACCCGTCTGATAATATATACATTCCACACTAAAATGTTCCATATTCGATTTACGTCTATTAAATTTTCATCATAATCTATGGAGATTGCTGACACCGAGTCGTGTTATACATTAGTATTCACTGTTTATGTTGTCAGCAGCTGCGAGGGCATGGCTAAGGCAGTAATGTGTACCCTACAAACATCAACATTGCCAAATTTAGTGTTATATACATTTGGTATTATCTCCATTTAATTGTAGACTTAAACCCGTCTGATAATATATAATTCCATACTAAGGTTGTTCCAGATTTGATTTAGATCTATTAAATTTTCATCGGAAGCTGTGCAGATTGCTGACACCGAGTCGTGTTATACATTAGTATTCACTGTTTATGTTGTCAGCAGCTGCGAGGGCATGGCTAGGCAGAATGTGTACCCTACAAACATCAACATAGCCAAATTTGTGTTATATACATTTGGTATTATCTCCATTTAATTGTAGACTTGAAACCCGTCTGATAATATATAAATTCCATACTAAGGTTCTTCCAGATTTGATTTAGATCTATTAAATTTTCATCCGGAAGCTGTGCAGATTGCTGACACCGAGTCGTGTTATACATTAGTATTCACTGTTTATGTTGTCAGCAGCTGCGAGGGCATGGCTAGGCAGAATGTGTACCCTACAAACATCAACATAGCCAAATTTAGTGTTATATACATTTGGTATTATCTCCATTTAATTGTAGACTTGAACCCGTCTGATAATATATAAATTCCATACTAAGGTTGTTCCAGATTTGATTTAGATCTATTAAATTTTCATCGGAATCTGTGCAGATTGCTGACACCGAGTCGTGTTATACATTAGTATTCACTGTTTATGTTGTCAGCAGCTGCGAGGGCATGGCTAGGCAGAATGTGTACCCTACAAACATCAACATAGCCAAATTTAGTGTTATATACATTTGGTATTATCTCCATTTAATTGTAGACTTGAACCCGTCTGATAATATATAAATTCCTATACCTAAGGTTGTTCACAAGGATTTGTATTTAGATCTAATTGAAATTATTTCATCGGAAGCCTGTCGCAGAATTGCTGACGACCGGAGTCGTGTTTATACATTAGCTATTCCAACTGTATAAATGGGGGTGGTTTGTCAGCAGCTTGCGGAGGGCATGGGCTAGGGCAGAAATGTGTACCCCTAACAAAACATCAACATAGCCCAAATTTAAGTTGTTATATACATTTGGGTTATTATCTACTCCATTTAAATATGTAGGACTTTGAACCCGTCCTGAGGATAATATAATAACATTTCCATACTATAAGGTTGTTTCCAGATTTTGCAGTTTACGATTCTATTAAATATTTTTTCATCGGAAGTCTGTGGGGCAGGAATTGCTGACACTCGAGTCGTAGGTTATACCATTAGTATTCCACTGTTTATGAAGTTGTCAGCCAGGCTGCGAGGGCATGGCTAGGCAGAATATGTGGTTGTACCCTAACTAAACATCAACCATAGCCAAATTTAGTGGTATGTTAATATACATTATGGTGATTATTATCTTCCATTTTAATTGTAGAGACTTTGAACCCGACTGCCATAATTATATAAATTCCATACTAAAGGTTGATTTTTCCAGATTTGGATATTAAGATGCTATTAAATATTTTCGAATCAGAAGCTGGTGCAGATTGCTGAACACTCACACCGGAGGTTCCGTGTTATACATTAGTATTCCACTGTTTATGTTGTACAGCAGCTGGTGCTGAGGGGCAATGGCCTAGTGGCAGAATGTGTCACCCTAGCAAACATCAACATAGCCCATTAATTTAGTGTTATATACATTTGGGTATTATCCTCCGAATTTAATTGTAGATCCTTGAACCCGTCCTGAATATCAATATATGAAATTCCAATACTAAGGTTGTTGTACCAGATTATGATGTTAGATTCTATTATAATTTTCATCAGTCGGAATCTATTGCAGATTGTGCTGACAACCGTAGTCGTGTTATAGACATTAGTAAGTTGTTTTTTTTTTTTTATTTTTTTTTTTTTTTTTCTTCAGTGCTTTATTCGTTTGTCAGCAGCTGCGATGGGGCATGGCTAGGCCAGAATATGTGTACCCTACAAATCATCACACATAGCCCAAAATTTTAGGTTGTTATAATACATTTTGGTAATAATCTCCATGTAATTGTTGATAGAACTTGAACCGCGTTCCTGATTAATCAATAATACAATTCCACTACTAAGGTTGATTCCAGAATTCGTGATCTTACCGATTCTATTAAATTGTTTTCAGATCATAATCTATGGAGATTGCTGACGAGGCCGATGTCGTGTTATACATTGGAGTAGAGGTGTTCAGTGATTTTTTTGATGTTAGGGTCCAGCAGGCTGGGGCGAGGGGCATTGGCTAGAAGCCATGAATGTGTACTCCTACAGGGGGAACGCAATCAATGTATAGTTCCAAATTTATGTGTTTATATAACAATTTGGTATTATCTCCTATGTTTAAATTGTAGACGTTGAAACCCGCTCCTGATAATATATACAATTCCACACTTACTGAAGGTTGTTCCAGATATTCGATTTATTACTGATGCTATTAAATAATTTCATCATAATCTATGGAGGATTGCTGGACCACCGAGTCCATAGTTATACTATTAGTAATTCACTGTTTATGTTTGATCAAGCAGCCTCTGCGAGGGCATGGCTAGGCAGAATGTTTGTACCCTACAAACATCAACATAGCCAAATTTAGTGTGTTATATACATTTGGTATTTTCTTCATGTAATTGTAGGGACTTGAAACCCGTCAAGATAATATTATACATTCCACACTATGATTCCAGATTCGAGTTTACGTCTATTAAATTTTTCATTCATATTCTCATGGAGATTGCTGACACCGAGTCCTCATGTTATACATTAGGTATTCAGTGTTTATGTTGTCAGCAGCTGCGAGGGCATGGCTAGGCAGAATGTGTTCCCTACAAAAGTTAACATGTAGCCACATTTAGTTTTATTTAACTGTTTTGGTATTATCTCCATGTAATTGTAGGACTTGAACCCGTCTGATAATATATAAATTCCATACTAATGGTTCCTTGTTCCAGATTTCGAATTGTAGATCTATTAATTTTTCATCGGAAGTTGTGCAGTATTGCTGGACACCGAGTCGTGTTATACATTAGTATTCACTGTTTGTGTTTGTCAGCAGCTGCAGGGCAGCAGCAGAATTACCCTACAAACTCATAAGCCAATTTAGTTTATTACATTTGTTTATCTCCATATTGAGACTGAACCGCTGATAATATAAATCACTAGTCCAGATTATTAGTTATTAATTTCATCATGGATTGCTGACACCGAGTCTGTTAACTTATTCATGTATGTTGTCACAGTCGGGGAGGTAGAGAATGTGTACCCTACAAACTCAAATAGCCATTAGGTATTACATTTGGTTTACTCCATTAATTGTAGCTTGAACCCGTCTGATATTATAATTACTTTCCAGATTGATTTGTATTAATTTCATCAACTGGATGCTGACACCGAGTGTGTTATACATTAGTATTCATGTATGTGTCAGCCTGCGAGGGCGCTAGCAGAATTGTACCCTACAACATCAACATAGCCAAATTTAGTGTTAACATTTGTTTCTCATTAATTGTAGACTTGAACCCGTCTGATAAAAAAATTCTCTAAGGTGTTCCAGATTGATTTAGATCTATTAAATTTCATCGAACTTGCAGATTGCTGACACGAGTCTGTTATACATTAGTATTCATGTTATGTTGTCAGCAGCTGCGAGGCATGGCAGGCAGAATGTGTACCCACAATCAACATAGCCATTTAGTGTTATATAATGGTATATCTCCATTATTGTAGACTGAACGCGATAATATATAATCATTGTTCCAGATGATTAGTTATTAAATTTCATCAACGATGCTACACCGAGTCTGTTATACATTAGTATTCATGTTATGTGCGCACTGCGAGGGCATG
>NW_025781282.1:0-44211 GCF_021130785.1 Homalodisca vitripennis | reverse complement strand
TTTACAGGTATTTTGGTCTTCCGATCATTATGTTAGTTTGGTTATTTAAACACATATGTGAAAGAAACGGCCAAATACAAAATAATTGAATCGTAAAAAGTGAGGGCTCTGTGGTGTAATGGTAGCACATTCACCCGGCAAGTGAGAGATCCGGGTTCGAGTCCCGGCGGAGCAAGTACTTTTTGCGATTCAATGTTTATTGAAATATATATATATATATACTATATATATATATATATATATATCAAGATAATATATATCAAGATCAAGATATCTATCTATTATCGAATCAAGATAAGATAAATTCAAGATATTTATAAAAATAACTACACATTTTTGGCAATTATTTAAGATTTATTAGATGGCTATAAAATTGGAAAGAACTTTAAGCGATATATCTTTATAAGAACAATAAATGGGTAACTTTACTGCACTTTTGTTTTAAAAGACACGAGTCACTGAATAGGTTCAGTTAACTGTTTCAGGATTTGTATTTCTTATTTGCGCAGAGTATTTATTTATAAAATGTGCTTAATAACGTCAGGTTTTGATCAGGATAAAAGGTTGAAGTAAGTTGTTTACTTTCTATTTACTTCCATAAGTTGACGCTTAATATTCTCTATTTCAATTGAGCCATCGGGAGACGCCAAGTCTTTGCGTCCCGTTATTTAAAATAGAAATATAGTTTAAAATTATTATATAGATATTATATTACTTTATATATTTATAATTATAAGTGAAAACCAGTAAAAGCTAACATATTTTTACTAATTTCCCAAACTATCAAATCCATTCTCGGGAAAACTCCTCTATCAGTTGAATAAAATTCATCAAACGCACTAACTTACAGCAATACCTCATGGATGTCTATCGCATTTCTTCCAATTTCAATGAATATTTAGTGTTTAAATCAGTGCTTCACAGCATTTCGAATGCTTCTCAGAAAATTTTTGAAATTAACGTATAATATGATAAGAGGATCTTCGCGCGATGGCCAGACGGACAGAAAACAGGTTTCGACATGTCCATTCTTGTCCGTGCATGCGAGTGTCCTTTTAAAAGCGTAGATATATTTATCGCAAAAGGACGGAATAATTTTCAACAGAATCCAAACACGAATATGTAAAACAATTGAGGAAATGTAAACTTAAACTTGAACCCTTTGTTCAATCAGCTCTAAGGAGATGCTTTAAACGAACAATTCTTTGCTATCACAGTTCGTTACCCAATCAGTCATCTCTTCTTCTCTGTACAGTTTGTGGATGTTGTAATTCATATTTGTCTTTCTATTACCTAAAGACAGACCTAATATGGATAAAAAATGGCAGTTTGAAATTTCCAGCTAAAGACTGTACCGTTTAATTAGTTAATTAGATTTTATACAATGTAAATTTCACACACCTGGTCAGCCAGTATATTTTAATATTATTTTTTTTTATCCAATGTTCCGGAACTACATTATCGGCGGAGTAACTACCTAATTGGCACGCGTATGAATATTTTATTCTAACCCTTTGTAGCAGCCAAACTACGTGACCGATTAGACCTCGCGCGCCTTGTCCCGTAAGTAAAATTTATCTTTTCGTATTATTAAATTAGCCCTTTGATGCCAAACATATAAAAATGAGTGTAACGTAAAGTTGTAAATAGTAAAGTAACTTAACCCTTGAAGATCTTTTATTTGCTTGATTGAAATAGATACAAGTTTGGCGTCGTCCTTCTGACGAGCACGTTGGTTGTAATAAGTTTTTTTTTTGTATCATTAAATGGCTAATACCGTCGCGAATTTGTTTTAGGCGAGCTCACGGATCTCACGTATATCACGTATCTCACGTATTATTTGAGTAGATGGCTACCAGTTTTCATAACTTCTACTCCTCTTCTAGTAACTACCGACTAGATATAACCCAACCCTTCTTAGACTATAGCTTTAATGTCTCGTGCCAAGACGCCGACACCATAGTTGTGAGTCTACACATTGGAAAGGGAAGTAAAATCTTAATATTTTATAAAGTAAAAACATCGTAGGCATAAATTCCGTAGAAACATTGGATATTTTTAGGCCCACCTATCAGATATACATTTTTAGTTCTTGTACTCTAATTGGCAGCAACGTGGAAAGGCATACATTTAATTTACCATCTAAAAGCGGTGCTTGTATGTTTCATTAATTAAATTGAACTTATAAGTAAACTTTGCATTTCGAGTATTTATTACTACGAACCTCAGAAGTCACCACCCCCATGTGTTATCGTCATTCGGTACAAGACAATAGACGCAATATCAAAGATATGAAGTCGCTGTTTTAGAGTCCGTTCATCAAGTTACATGGCAGATAAAAATAAAAATAGAAAATTACAAAGTTTGATTTTACACTGCATAGCGATTTTCCAAGTCATTCCATACAACCGATAACCGTCTTTACTGTTATCTCTACAGTTACATAAAGAAACTTTCATGCAATTAATTTATGTAAGAGCGGAACTGATGTCTTAGCGATATTCTGGATTAAACATACTTTAGCCAAGCGGCAGCTTTAATGGCAGATCTGATTAGCATATTTAAATATTCTATCTTGGTTAAGTAATTTGCTTATTTTGTTTCTTTGGCAGATTTCCTCATCACAGATTCAGTGTTTAACTGGAGATAATTGAGTTCTCTCGTTCTGAATTATAAACCATTAAATTAGTAGAGGAAAAATGTGAACCAAGCAGGCGAATTCGTAAAGTGAGATTCTTTTATATTTCACTTGTACTATTTCATTTTATGTTTTATCTCTATTGGTAATAAAATGATTTTTAACTATCCTACTGAAAAATTTGATTACATTTTAGGTCTATAATAATTTTTAGCCATAATAATTAGTTAGTTATGTTACTAATGTAAAGAAAGTAATGTATAGCACTTTAGTATTAATAAGTAAATTGAACTACGTTTTAGAAGTGTAGTTCATAATAATGTAATTTAAGTTAATGACAGAATAGATCAAACTAAACCTGTTTTAATTTCCATCGAATTATTAAGTGAAAATTCAATATATTTTGTGTATTATAATTTTAATTGGTCTTTGTACATGTTCATGAATTGGTAATTAGGAATATTAATTTGCCAAAATATATAAACAATAATTTTAAAAACTTTGAGTTCAAATTGTAACATATTTCTACAGAAAAGACAAGTAATATGACCCATTTATCCTGATAAAATGTTAATATTTTTTATATTATGTGGAAATAAGTAATTAACATTTTATAACTCTACACATTTTGTACATGTAAATGTATCATACTTTATTATAGTGGAGTACTGTTTTTATGTTACAGATAATTAAATATTTACAAAGCAGAACGTTCTACTCATAATTTTTATATAATGCAAACAAAGCAAAACCACAACTGTGGTAGTAGTAAGGATTTATAAAACGTCTGCTAAGGCATGTAAACCCAAGCGGTAAACAATCGTGTATGTATATTTTAATAGCGTGCGTGTAGCTGGCCTGCAGGACATCATTGATAACTGCAATCCAAATCGTAACTTTTACCAATAATACTGATAGTAAACAGTTATTTACCGTGGGCACTGTTACACCACGAGTACAGTGAGTGGGCTTTATTTTCCAGCACAAAACACAAATTCCTATAATGCACACGGTTAGGCGGTTACGTATGCAGGATATTACAATCGATTGGGGTGGTTTCACTCCTACAAGTTGTAACACTATTATTACTAGTTTTATTTTCGCAATGTCACGTAGTGAACAGGAAATGATAACCCTTCTAGTAGGGACCATCAGAGAGTGCAGTTGAGGGAGGAGCCTATTTGGCGCGTGACCTTGGAGCAGCTAATGAGGATTGTGCGACGTTGCCAAACTTGTCCCCTCTGCAACCGCAACTCTCCGTCTCGGGCGGCAGTTAAAGTGTTTTGTGGCAACGTCGCGGCGCCTGTTCATTCTATTGGTCGCCACCAATTGCACTCTTTCGTGACCTCTACTTTAATGATGTGTGCTTTGGTAGGGAAAACGTAGAAGAGTAGATTACTTAGTCATTTAATGATACATTTCCTGGCTGGAATCATATCTCTAATATCATAGTAATAACAACATTTGCACGTTTTTTTGGACACAAAAAGCAGTTTTTGAATAGTGATAAGCAATTTCCCCCCCCTGCCATAATTTTTTATAGTGGGAAAACATTTAGATCCAGATTTCAATGGTGGTTTCTACTGACAAAGCCCTTCGATTTGATTTACAACTCGACATATGTTTGCAGTTAAGATTTAGGACAGCAGCTTTGTATGTACAAAACCAAATATGGAATTTTCAATTAATTTTGATAAACTCAAGTGGTACATCCTAATTTGTTATCGTGCTTAGATATCGTGTTATCTACTGGGAGACTGGTTCCAAATTTAACTAACACAACCTATATAATATTTTATAAATAATAATATTTAAACCTTTTCTAAGAAATCATTTTATTTTGGAATTATAAATTTGGATATTAAGTTGATCTATCTTCTACCATAAATTTGATTTTCCTAAAAATGTAACATGTACTTTTTTGATAAGATATCATACATAGTACTGTATTGTTTTAAATAATATACAACATAAATGAAAATAATGTTGGAGGTTGGACAATAAGTTTCAGGATAAAAATATAACTTGATAAGTACGACTCCACCCCATCCTCCAGTGAACAAACAACCCTGATACAATCTTTCCTCCTTTCCAATTTCAGTACATTCTTGGCTCTGTTGCGTCATACTTTTCTTCTCTCAAAAAAAATATATGTTGTATTAAATAATCTCAATTTATGTGTTTAGTGGGTATTTTTTGACTAAATAATGTCTTTGACTTTAGTGAATAATTATAATTATAAATTCCAGTTTAAAAAATCTTTTTGCTTACACTTAGTTTAAAATTTCGTAAATTTATAATTACAATATGAACTCTTACTCAAAGTAATACATACTTTCAGTTTCAATTAATTTCTAAAATGAAATTTAAATGAGAATTTAATAATAATAATTAAATTTTATTGACGTATTACATGTGACTCATAGTTATTGGTTAAAGGCAGATTACCATAGTTAAAGTTATTACAGGAAGTTTTATGTACTAATTAAAAAATGATACAGTTATATGAAGAACTATTAAGATTTAATTACTTAACGTAGTGTATTTTCGTGCCCGTCTCGAGCTAAAAAGTTATAATTTATAAATTTAGTAACAGGCTAAAGAAATAACTATAACTTGCATTAAGAAGTTTATGGATGATAGTATAAATGAGGGTTCAATAATTTAAATGAATTATATATTATAATTGTTATTAAAGTTCTAAAACATTACTTTAATTTATAAACAAGAACCAAGAACTCTATACAAAACTTTTCGGGTATTATTTATAGAACAAAGATAAATAAAAATACCATATTCTAACTTACAGGAACTCAACTATACATAATTCCTTCCCTTTGTATTTTAACTTATATATATATGTAATTTGAGAATGGTTTACTTTATTACGTTTAAATTTAGTATGTATAAGTTTATAAAATAAATTCGTAATTGAAGTAAAATTATATATATATATTTTCAAGTATTATTTTTAAAATGAAGGCTTCTTAAATTTTTTAAAAATAAATATCTTAAAAACTACATATCGCAACAAACAACACAGTTTCTTCATATCAGTTAAACAATGTCACAGTTATTATATTTTGGTTAAAAATCCAAAGATACTAAGGTTAAAAAACAGACAGATAAAAAATAAGGCAGTGAATGGGCTTTTAAACAGCCAATTATAAAAACAATATCACGTAAAAACTAATGGTCTGTAACTCCAACTTTACATAGACATTCTTATCGTCCCTGGTTAACATATATGCCTATTTTTATACCGAAAATATCAATTGGTCTCTAAAATCGCACTACAGGAATCTAGTATTAATAATTAATAGAACATTATGCATTCAATACATCTTTCCTTTTAACAGATAGCAAAATCACTTTAAAAAAATTATTTATCCTATTATTTTAGTATTTTTCATGAACAATGCTGAAAGCAATAAGCAACAACTTTTATAATTCTTCTAATTTCAATCTCTTCAGTACATGTTGTTTAACAAAACGCAAAACAGTTATTCAGATAATAAAACTAGAATTGTTGGTAAAATTTACGTTTAACTGTAAATTTACCGCAAATTGTTTAAGCAGTGCTTGAACAGTTTTGTAGGGGTGACATAAAAACTATTACCTGACTTTTACTACAGATTTAAATACTGTTATATAAAACTGAGATTGTAGGTTTTTGACTGAAATAGCTTTTTCTAAACTGAGTATGTATGTATTCCTAAACGTGAACAAACATGAGGCAATAATACAAACATATCTTTAGCATGATCAGTATTAAATTACGAATAAATTACAACGGTCGAAAATTTACGGTTTATGGCACAAGAAGCCGAAGTATAGGACCAAAAAGATCTTCTTTTTCTGTTCTCTTAGGGTAAAAAAGCTTAGAAATTGCACCTGGTCCTAAAAGGACCTTTGCGCTGCTTCCGAAGTAATAGGATATTCTGGATGAGTGAGTATGGTTGTAGGTAGGGGCTGCCTCCTGTTGAGATCCATGAGGAAGAATTTTTAGAGCACTAAAATCAAGTCATGTCCTATGAAAAAGGGGAAGCCAGCTCTGAACCAGGCAGGGGGTGGCAAACCCTTATGTCTAAGCCAGTAAGAAACTTTTAAACTTAGGGATATAACCACACCAATTCCAACAGTCATCTCCTGCAGAAGACTAGCCCTATTGAATTAACCTTTCACCACAGAATCTCTAAATTTGCAGTTAGTGATGTGCCACTCCTGGACATCCATAAGGTTGCCCAGATTTAAGTGACACATCGGTTTTTGCTGATCATTGTGGGTTCAACTGCAAGGTATATAACGGCCAGAGGTGATCCTTGCTGGGTATATTATCTAGTTGCCTGATGGTATTAAATCTCTTAGTTACTAGCAATTAACCGCGACTTCACAAGCAATTACGTTATCAGCACTCCAGTTTGGTCAATTTGTCCGTGAAGCGCCGACATCACAGAAAATTAAGTAGTAAAATCTTTTCATTACTTGTACTTCCAATACGTAATTATAAACTGGTATAACATGGTTTTTTTAGTTTTTGTTAGGTCGTAAAACACATTATCAGAAGTAAATTACATGTCGTAAATCACTGATCAGTTATGGGAATTTTTGTTTCATTAATCGTCTCTAAAGAAAACTGGAAAATAGTAGTGGTAAATAAATAAAAGATTAACTATATAGACTAATATTGCTGTAATTGTATAACCCACATGCGATAACTAAAACATGACCGTAACCCAGCTTTGTTTCTCTGAAATATTATTTTCGCTGGTGTTTCTCTTTTTTGAACATAAATTACTTCGGTGTTTTCATAAGAATAATCTACCGCAGTAAGGACATAGAGGCGGGACATTATTGTGTGTGGCTTATACATTGTTGTACTCCCTACTTATTATTATATACTGTATGGACTATAAATACGACCACTATTTTAGTCATCTGACTTTATTTTTATTAATGCAGTGTTTTATAGCGCCTCGTGTCTGTCTAAGAAATGAATAATTAAAATAGTACTTAATCGATTTATTTGCATTTAACACATTATTATCCTCGAATATTTAATAAGAGCATGGGATATAGGTTAATTACATTAGATAATAGCTTATTGCTTTAATTTCTGAAAATATTATATATCAGAGGATGCGATAAAACTTTAAACTCTACGACATCGTTTACGTAATTATTCCAGATTCATACATTAATCAGTGCTCACTCCAAATTTTACATGAAAGCCAGGTTGTTTAAATTGAGAGTAATCATCTCAAAGAGCTTTATGTACAATCATCAATTCAATAAAATACATTAAACTCTGTGATCCATTTAGCTGAAAGCCAAATAAGCGAAGCATGATTGAAAATAATGGAAGTTATTCAGTAATGAAATTAGCTAAACTATTTCATCAAAACAAAGTGATAGGCAGTGTTTATACCTCTATTCACTTTGTTATATAAAATTATGGTTTTCCGTAAACTTAGAATAATTTCAAACTAAAAGTAAGCTTAAAACTGTATATTTATGTAATAAATACTTTTATGAAACTATATTATGATTAAAATTCTAAAACTGAGAGTTGAAAGAAATATTTAAGTGGGCTATTTTTTTTTGAGAAACAAAAAAAGAACAACGTATAAACACCGCAACCTAATGTGAATTTGATGTAGTGTCTTCATCCATCACTGAGGCTGATTTTAGAGAGGATTTTTCCACAGCTATAACAATATTTTTTCTCTTCTCTGGGAACACATGTCACAAACTTCAACTTAAATACACACGAGGAAGTTGTAAGTAACTTTAAACAAAGTTAATGGAAAAATCAGTTTTTTCAAAATCAGTTTTTTGATAAATACGTGCTAATACAAATGTCCAAACTCATAATAACATAAATATTTTACTTAAATTTTTAATACTTATGTAAAAGGTTTTAAATTTAATCCTAGTATGATTATTACATAAACCATGATAACTGATTAAGGTTGTATAGTTTACACTTATATAAGCGTTTTAAATGGTTTTGATGTTTAAACTTAGATGATGAGAATAACAATTTACTTCATCAAATAAATAAAAAACATTACAAAAAAGTCTATCTGTCTGTGATACATCGAAAAAAACCGACCTATAACTTTTAAATAGGTCAAAATAGGAAAACCTTTTCCTACCGATTCCAATATAACTTTATGAAAATATTTATAACCTAATTGTCTGATCATTCTAATTCCGTCTTAAAATGGAATTGAATGATAAGATGCTGATAAGAATGATATTCAAACAAGCAAATTTAAACTGGCCAAAAGTAAGGAATAGTTTATTATTTCTCAGTGACATATAATATGACATGGTATTTCATCATTTTCGAGTTTCCTTAATAGTTCGTTGAATACCTACGAAATGATGAATACCTGATGCTAATGAATTTCTTAACGTTTGTAGCCGTTAAAACGTTAAAATGAATGTAAAAATCTGTACAGTTACAATACAGAATTAGCAAAATATAGAACAAAAGCCACCAATCGTACCGTTAATTCTAATTTAAAATTCTTGTGATGTTTATGACATTGTCACATTGTAGTTCAGGTAAACCATTTCTCTCAAACTGTTCGTATAGGAAAGAGAGAAACACGCAGAGGTGGGTGAATGTCTATTGTAAGGGTACCGAATACAATGTGAACCTTTTCTCCAAAGCCTACATAGCGATTCGCTGAAGCCTTGAGTATACGACATTGTTCCTGTAAGTCCTTTCAGTTCCTTTCTGTCCTGTGTGTCTCCACTTATTTTACCAAACTATTCAGTAATTTGATCAAAAATAAATAATCAATACCTTAAAAAAAAACAAAAAATTTAGTCAAAAAACTTTAAATATATTTTTAAAATAGGAAATTTTATTATTAACAGTTTCATTGTATATAATATTGCTTTTCATGATAATTATTAGAATATCACTAAGGGATAGCTGTTTTTTGGATAACGATGCGGTTGAAGATAACTTAATTTCATTTCTCGCTATTTAACTGCTTATTAAAGCAACTTAAAAAAGCACATAGATTTCACTGTTATCTGAAATAGGTATTTATTCAATTGTGGAGCATGAAAAATATATTTATTAAGCTTGTATTTCATTGACTGCGATTTGAAAATTATTTCTATTCACAAATCTTTCCTTAAATCAAATGCTGATAAACATTACACAAAATTCAAACAAACCTCTTCATTCATTAAGTACGTCAAAATCAAAGTTCCGGGTATATTTAATGATTTTTGGCTTTTACGGAACCACGTGGTTCAGTGACGTACCAGGTTTAAGGTTTAGATGTACCAGTTTTTTGAACTGCTTCGTATCTAAATGTTTTGACCAGTGAGCCAAAAGTTTTGTTTTAAATTTCATGCATACTAAACCTTATTTTTAACGTTTATCATCTAAGTAGTCATTATATCTTAAAATTAAAATTCTTGCTTTTTATCTTATTCGGCTAAAATGGGCCAAAATATTTGTGTATCCAAACTTTTGGAAAAACCTTTCAAAATCACTCATAACCGATAAAGCATTCTATTGAGGAACTATTGTTAAATGATGAACATAATTGTATTACCAAAATACTATATAAAACAGAATTTTGTAAGTATAATTCTATTATTTTTTCAACCTGGAACTACGGGGTTTGCATTGATCGGAAATTTTTCCTACCAATTTGCTAAGACGGAACCATATAGACTCCACAATCTGTGGGTTATGAACTTCTATGGGTATTTCCTCAAGATCGAAATCGGGAGCTCCTGAGGACCAGAATGTTACAGGGTCTGACAGATCCTGATTTCAAGGAATTTTAATTACCTCAAGTTTCCTAAGCCAAAAACATCAGGAAGTAACCTCAAGCTGCTAGATATTTAAATGTTCGTGAAATTAGAAATCCCCATAAGCCAAAGAACCGCAGATTCCAAGTGACTTAAATATATACAAAATTAAATTATTATTTTACAAAATCCAAACATGGAAATATAACGTGTATTTCTCACAGACAATATCTTCCTTAACTTTGAAAACTGAAAACCTGTAGCTAAACCTTAGATTGAATTAGTTGCAGGTAAAAACCCCATACCGAACAATGATAATATAAAAAAACTTTATCTGATTTAATCCTTAGTAAACTTCTTCATATTACATATTTGCAAATCAAATAATAAAATTTTAAGAATGACATTTAGCTGCACTATGTGTTAGTAAATTCTGATCCAGGACTTGTGGTTAGTGACCTTGTTCTATAGCAATACACTTAGAGTCTGGGATCAATCAAAATTGCTCCTGAGTTGGTTAAACAGCAAGCAACTGAGTTGGCATTTCAAGCGATGATGAGCAAACATGAAATACCATTCTGTCGGTTAAACTCTGCTGGTCACATGTTGTTTGCTGATCAGGCTGATTTGAAGATGAGATGTTAAGATAGTTGAACTGTATCTCTAAACATATAAGCCATGTTTTCCAAAATTTGGCCAATATTTCACTGAACTATCTAGCTGTCAATAAATGTCAACTGCATTTTAAAAAGATCACTCTTTTTAAATATTCGTTTCAAAATACAATTTGTGATGAAGAAATTTAAAGTATTGTTAATATTTCTTTTTTTATTGTTGAGATTTTGAAGAATTTGTGAATAAAAATATTAAAAAAAACTAATATTTTGTACAGAGTGATAAACCATATTCAGTGTCCGATTTGAAGTACAGTTAAAACACTGGAAATATATCACCCAAGGATTGTCAGTAAAGTCACTATCAATCAACCAATCACTACATTGAACACATGTGCATACATTCAACATGTAAGTTTCGTTTTAGCTTATTTTCAACACGAGATATTACAATGTCAGCTACTTATTTTGCTTTTATGACAAATAGAATAACTGACATGGTTCAAAGCTTAAACAAGATATGTTTTTAATTTACTGCATTTAATATTGTATTTTTGGTATGCTATATAAGCATGGCATCATGAAATAAAACAATCTTTATTGACACATCGGATTTAACGCTCTGAGAAAATTGTAAGGCAACAATGGTTAGTTAAGCAGAGTGTATAGCTTGAATGAATTGTTATATGGGCTTATCTTGTTGCTTATATTGTTTCTCATCTCTTTAACAGGTGATAGCATTTTCTCCTCATTCGTGGTGATAAAATATGGCAGGTGTCTATTTCATTCGTAAATTAAAAAAAAAACAAAACTACACAACTTCAATTGATAACAGTTTTTCAATGGAGGTATTTAACAATACAAGCCATTTCTCACACTCTTTTGTGTTTAATAATTGTTTAAGCATCCAGAATAATGAACAAAATTTTAAATTTAAATTTGTAAAATGAAAATTAAAAATTAAATGAATATAGATCGGATGAATATTGTGCAATAAAAATTACTTCTTTTAAAAGGCAAAAAAAATATTCATTAATTTCTGACAATGAGTAGAAAAGGTACGCCTATACGTTCTATTACGAGTAAAAATATTACTTTCTTTACAATATACAATGAAAATAAATCTTATATTTAATAAACATTGAATCGGAAAAAGTACTTGCAACGTCGGGTCTCGAATCCGGATCTCTCACTTGCCAGGTAAGTGTGCCACTAAAGTTATTTATTAGGCTATTGCCATTCATGCAAACTCGATTAATGTAAATCTGATATTCTGAAATATCAGAACATATTGAACAGATTCACACTTAACATGAAGATATCCTAATACGTTAGCGGGGAAGATATTCAGAAAGAACTCTTAGTATCGTTTTTATATCAGAGACACGCGAAAGGTCTTGTCAATCCAAGATCCATTCCAGTCTAATCTATATGAAGAGGTGTTCTTATTATCTCATCAGGTGTACAACTGAGTGCACTACGGTGTGTTTTACCGACCCCAAAGCACGGTGGAGAAACCAAGTTTTCCTCATAACACATAGAAGGGTTGATTTAATGTGGTTATTGAGTTTTAACCTCCGCTAAGTGCAACCTCTGAAATCTAAAACTGCCTCAAACTTGTTCCTAATGAGACAATGAGAATGAACTGGGTATTTGTTTATGATAGATTTACATTAAAATAGTATTTTGTGTTTGTTGCGTATGTAGTTTTGATATTAGAATATATTTTCATTAGTAAATTCTTGTTAATTAAAGGCTTTTTGTATCAACTAGTGCGGTTATTCAATTATAGTAAAATAATTTCCAACAGTTTTCTATCTTTCTTTCTGCCCATTCGATATCTCAAAAACCCACTGGCCTATAGACTTGAAATTTTGCATGAAGCGTCATTTCTATAAACGCAAAATAAATTTCGATGGTGTTACATTCACTTCGTGGGATTTGGCTGAGCGTTAGCAAGCATTTTTACATTGCCCTTTTTGCAACATGATAGCGACGAAAAACTGCACATAAACTAAATTTGTGAGTAATCTTGGAACAACTATATGATATTTTAATATGGGATATGCTAACTCATGTAGCCTAGCAACCATCACTTGTTTAGGCTGGTTACTTATATATCCAAGTTAATTAATAAACATTTTAGTTTATCATGAGAATTATTTGTAGATTTTAAAAATTGAATGCTGAAAAGAAAAGAATGGGTTTATTGTAATTATTATCAATGGGATATGGTTGAGCGTCACTGAAGCCTATCAATCAGTAGTTAAGCACAATTCATATTTTGTTTCCCAGGAGGTGTAGTAAACTGAAAGTATGTTCTATTTGCTTAGATAGCGGGAGCGGTGACTCCTTATCTAGTTATGCTGGTCCAGTTCCATTCTTAGCTGCAATTTCCCTGGATTGGAGAAATGATGGTTTTTAACTATAGAAATATATATGAACATGGTCTTATATTCTATATCCATTATAGTTTCACGACATGATTCGTGACTAGTTGCACGGACAACACAAATAGTTTGCCGACTATTCTGGCTTCAGAGGCTTGTTTAGGGAATACTATAATTGGTCATATCTTAAAACAGTGGAAATGCCCTTACTGTATTTTACAACTTTGCCATAGTATTATCCATTTGATGTAACACTACATTTTATGATTCAATATTGTATTTAATAGTTTTGTACGGAATCTATAAATTTCCACAGTTTACTATTGAAATTATATCTTTTATTCAAATTTCAAAACTTGTGTGTCTAAAAAGTAGTATTGAAACTGTCCGTAGAATAAGTGCATCAAACGTTCTATCATACTTTTCTCTAAATACTTTTTAGAAACATCAGATTACAAGTGATGATGTAAAGAGCAGTGGCTTTATCAGGTAAAAGTGAAAGTGAAATGTTTGTGATTTATTTCCTTAATAAACTTACCCGGATATGGGACTGTATCCATTATACATAATAAATTGGTAAAAACGTATTAAAAACACTAAGACAGAAAATTTGGCTTGTCTCGTAGTTTAAATGTGATGCTTCTGTTGTAAACATAACATTGTTGACAGACTGTAAGACAAATGATACAAGACACAAGGAATTAAATGTGATTGTAGTCAGAAATAGTGACTCCCATAAGCATTTTCTTAACACCAAAGGTCTTAAACAATTTTCCAATAATATAGAGGTTTAGAGTTCATCTGGATTATTGATTGTATAATCCAGCGTGGGTGAGTTTTCAAAAAGAAGGCTCAGCGTGAACTTTAAATCAAGCAGAATAAACACAATAGGATCAAATAACCATTATCCTAGGGTTGAGAAAAAAATCAGTAAGGATCTCAGTTTTGAAAATAAAAATAAAAATCAAGAACCTGCCTTATTCCAGTGTCTGATTAACGTACATACCAGTCAATTGGCCAAAATCGGAGAAAAGTCCCATGAGGGATTACTTCTGGCTGGTTTATACCTTCAAGTTGAACCTCCACTGAGTACAGAATAAACCGATAAATCTGGGGAACCCTATAGATGTCCAGGTGCACATCACCCACCGCAAATGTCCTCATTTTGGCGTGCAAGAATAGATCGAGAGGTTTGGTCTACTGCGGGAGACTGTCGGAGTTCATGGGAATTCTTAAGTGTTGTTGTTAGCCTAGGCGTATAGGCGTTGGAGAGGTTGGTTCGGAGGTGACTTTCCCTTCTTCCAAGGAGACATGGCTTATTTAATGCTTAAAATTCTTCCTTATGAATCTTACCAGGAGACTATCCCTACCCAAACCTCAGACATCCAGAATATCCTGCTACTCTTGAAGCAGTCCTTTTAAGACTAAGTGAAATTTCTCAGCTTCTGTCCTCAGAAAAAAATATCTTCAGAGCTTCATGTGCATGAAAGAGACAGAATATGACAATGTATTTCCTATAATAACAAATAATTTGTGTATTTACACTAGTGTATTAAATAATTTCAAATAAATGTTCATAACCAACCATTGCTTTATGACGCTTTAATTTCAATGCATTACAACTCCTTTGCATAAGATATTAGGATTATTAGTTTCAGTACCTTCAGCGAATAACACAAAAACAAAGAATTCTTTTGTTTTACTCTAACAGCTCCAGACTGATTTAATATTTACTATTACCTTTTAAAATTACTTTGCTATTAGTTTTTATGTTCCTTTCAATAATTATTAGAAAAAAAATCGCTAATTAAATCAGATAATGTCAAAATCATGCTATCTATTCAGATTCATTTAGACAAAAGTCTTTTCTCATTTACAAATTCTCGTCATTGAAACATTATTTTACTCCCTATACTTATTATTGTAGTAGATAATTTTGCAGTTAGTGTTTTAATTTAGTTAATCCTTAATAATCTTATAAGTGTACGAAAATGTATTAAATTGCTTATATTGTAAGATTTTTAATAATAAATTTAAATTTAAAACAGATAAATTATTATCACAACGCCGTACATACCTTTACTGTGGTTTGTGACGTGTACTTTTCTGTTTTACCTGAGCAATTGTTATGTAGAACTGATCACTCTACATAACGAAATTTTACATCCAAATGAAGAAGCGCGCATTCATTGTTGCTGCAATAACAGAACGGTCACTGATTAGACGCCAATCAGCTGTTCAAATAAAGGAGTTAGGCGAAGGTGAGCCATTACCATGCCATTTATATTTTGTCGCTTGCGTATGTCAGTTAGTAAAATTTCAGTATAATAATTTTGTCTTTACAGAATTAAATATCTACGGTAAACTAAGCCTTGGGCCTCGTAGTAAGATTGTCAAGTCCTGTCGATAAACGTAGGAAATTAATACGTTATCTGTAATAAATTAATACTAATCTAGTCTTTTAATAGTTCACGGAGATAAATAGTTGTAAATACGTGTTCATAGTGTCAAATACTGTAACCACAAATTGTTTCTGTAAATTGTACATAATTAGGCCGAGATATTATCTCGTAACAATTGCATCGTCTCTCATAAATTTCCTTACTAAACTTGTTAACTGTTCTATAAATAATTGAATCGGTAACTTTATGTCCTAATATTTGTATATTATTTAGTTTTACTCAGAATAATGTAAAGGCCGTTGTCATGAAATTTATACCTACCATTGCCGTGAAAGTGCATACATTAATGCATTATGTTAATACTTCAATACACTTTACTATAATTATTGTAATTAATTAGTTTAAGTAAGAACAAACGTAATTATTTTTTTCTGTGTCAGAATAATTATGCTTTGTGTTTAAGACCAATATTGTATATCATTGTAATTGGCAGATTCTGCGCTTTTTTTAATGTACTTATGTTTATACATTAAACGTTTCTTTACATTTTACTGGCCGCTGTAAACTAAATACGAGTATGTTAGAAACACCAAAAATAGTGACAGATGTTGCTGTTTTAGTCAGCTGGTTTCTTTTAAGTTAAGTTTGACATTGTTTTCATGATTGATTATAAGTAGTGTTTACTGATTTCAATGAGCCGCAGAAAATGAATAAAACTGACTTTATGAAATTAAAGATTCAATATTGGATTGCACGGACGATACAATCGACGGCTCGTGTGTGTGTTCTGGGTCCGCCCAGTTGGTGAGTAGACTTTACACTACTTATTCCATCGTGCTCCCCTGGGAGGTCGGACTAACTCCGTCAATGTCATTGTGGAGCCTCTACCTATCGGACTAGGCCTGAATAACTGCATCAGGGTGGATCCAGTTCCGACTTTGACAAATGGGACTCAACTTTAATTTAATGTCTAGCCATTATGTATTCATGTGAATTATTGTTTTGTAATTTTGTAGTTCAGGAATATGGTGATCATGATTTTGGCCACTGTAATTTTGTATTAGTAATCGGAGCGCTCCTACCGTAATAATTTTTTCGTATTTTTATTTCAATTGGCCAACGAGTTAAGTTTAAGTTAAGTTAAATAAATATTTGTTTATTTAGTTTAAGACCTTAGCACTGTGAGAGAAATAGGCAATACAGAATGATATACGTGAAATATTGGTTTTAATTTCTAATTGCCTGATATTTTAAATAGAGACCTTGCAACTTACTATTAGAAAATAATCAACCGAAATCTGTGGCTAATTTAAGTACCTAAGGCTTAGTGTCGTAAACCTAATAGTTCTTGCGTGCATGGTAGTGGTCTCGATTGAGCATACCTGAGGGCAGGAAACTGTTCCTTGTTGGAGACCTGCGACTATCACACCCCATCAACAAGGTGGCGCCCTTATTACCGAGCAACCCGTAACCATCTGGGTATCCGTCAATCTTAGTAGTCCTCTGTCACTACGCAAGAACTTGCTTGTCCTGGCGCTCTAACCAATACTCACGCCCTTCTCCACTGAGCGAGGCCGACAATATTGCTAACCCGCGAGGAGGGGTGGCAGATTTTGTATTAAAAAAATATATTATAACGTTTCTAAGCTTTAAAATCTGCACTCTTCTGCAGGTGAAATTATTTAAGACATATGTTCAATATACACAATGTATAAAAATACATATAACTTTCACCTAAGAATATTTTAAGTAAACCAAAATCAAAAGCATATGCCCTAAGTCTATACTTATCTATAATGTTTTCCGCTCAATTTATATTTGAAACCAATACCAAATTCGCTAAGTGTAAAGTTCAGTAAGTACGGATGAGTTGAAAAAGATGTAGTAGTTCACGGTGGTTACAATAATCTAGAATTCTACATTAGAGTGACCAAAGGTTTTATCATAGAAACGTTCCACCGTGTCATATTTACACACTCCACTCTGCCACCCACCCACCAACCAAACGTGCCCTTACCCCTCCACCTTCCTTTGTGTATTGTGATAAAAACTTTGTTTACCGCTAAAAATTTGAGTAAGTTAACACCAGGGTAAACCTTATTATCAGATAAAATATCATGCTCTACTTAAAATCGAAAGCATGCCTGGTACCTTTAAATCAAAATCATAGTTTGTTGAAACTAGATTAGTAATTGTGGACATATACAAAAACATTTAAGCACATTCATGCTCACGTACTAGAAAATTATGAAATGATACTTGTCCCACGATAAGTGTAATTTGGAAATAATTAAATCGCTTCATCTCTCTGTAAAGTACGGAAAACGTTAAAGATCTGCATTTTATCAGCGTATAACCTTATTTTTTGTGGGAGTGATTGAACACTTTTTACAATAAAGAAAACGTTTGTCATCTGCCCTAAAGTGGGGTTGGTTACAAGATGTTTTGAACACTTACTACTCACAGTCAGACATTGTCTTCATATAAATACCAATTATTTGTCTAAATATGGCAATTTCCTGTCTTTTCTGTCCAGTATTTGACTAACGGAAGTACGATTTATTAAATCTAAATCCAATATGGTTAAAATATAATTCTTTCTTAAGGATAATCTTTTTTTAAGTTTCACTGCAAATTGAGTACTTATAAACACGCTTAAGTTGCAGCATCACTCATAGATTTTGATTGTTTTTTTTCATTTTAAGCAGATCTTAACGTTCATACCGTTACTTCATAACACTTCTACGGTCGCTTCCCGGAACATTATACAATTAATAAACATCTCCTTCGCGCGGTGCTGAACAGGCACAGACATGTCTGAACGTGTCCGTTCACGCCCACGCTGCAAATACATGGTTACAAGCATTAAATACTGTTATAATACTTCAAAAAGTGGAAATTTTTCTACAAAAACCACACATAAAAACGAGCATTTTATAAAATAATTGAGGAAATGTAAACTTAAACTTGAAGCCTTTGTTCAATAAGCTCTAAGAAGATGCTTACACGTACAATTCTTTGCTATCACAGTTCGTTACCCACCCTTCGTATCTACTTCTCTTCACAGTTTGCTGATACCGTACGTGTATCTGTATCACCTGGAAGAATGTAACCGAAGACGGAGTATGGAGCCTACATAAGGATGGTCATGGGAAGTGTTCAGCTTAAGAGAAGGTCCCACTTAAAAATTATAAATAATGGTTTAAAATATTTATTTGGGCCTTCATTTATAATACAAATAAAAATAATAGATAAATAAATATATGCCAATGAAAAAAATAACTTTGAATTTGCGCCAGCTGAACCCAACAGTTTTTTTGCTGCTCTTCATATATGTAGTCTCGAATTTGACTACAGAGCTAACTGGCTTATTTTTACTTTATTTAAATATTTATATAAAAAAGTACAATTTAAAACATTGTATTGTTTTTAAAATTTTTTATGTTTAAAAAGATATATCGAAGGAATACATAAATCTGTAATAGGTATTATACACTTCCAAATAACACATCAAATACTCCAAAGAATCAATTTTTTGGATATCAAGAATCTTAATAATTCCTTGCAAAACTTTCTATAAAAAGCTAGTTTATAGAGAGTGGTCGGTTTTCAGATAAAAAATTGGTTTTTTTGTCTCTAGTAGATTATTTAAAGAATTAAAAGTAAAATACATTGAAAATTAAATGTTTTAGGACGTTTAGTGAAAAAGTAAAATAGAATATAAACTTTGAGAGCTCGTTTTTCAATCTAAATGGTAGCAGAAATAAAAACAGAATATTGCAAAGAGCTTGTTTTCACGCGAGTCTGGCGTTATATTCTAGCCCGCTGTTAACATTTTATATCGTATTAAAGACTTTACGCTATTAAGTTTTGTCAGAACATAATTAATGTTTTATCTGTAAATTTTTTATCAAGAAATATTCTGGATTGAACAGTACTTTCGACGAGCGGCAGCTTCATGGCAAAGCTGATTAGCGTATTTAAATAGTCTTCTTAGCTACGTAAACTGTTTATTTTGTTTCTTTCCGAGAGATTTCTTCGTTAGAGATTCAGTAATTAACTGAAGATATTTGAGTTTTTCTTACTGAGTTATACCATTAAATTAGTTAAGAAGAACCAATTAATTGCTTGGTTTATAGATTTAAACCAAGCTGAGGATTTAGGAAAAGTACTCTTTTACGTAATATAATTAGTCATTTGTATTTTTATAACCTTGCTTTTTTTGTTAATAATTTAACTCGTTGTATCTATTGAATTTAGTAATTTCCAAATGTTGCTGACACTTAAAACAAAACAATAAATTTTATGGAAAATTTAGTACAAATGTAATTTATGCAAAATTTCATATATTTACTGTCCCTAAACTTTAAATACGAGCTTTTATAAATACTTTATGAAATCCTTAACTGATAAAAATTTGAAAAATTTACGCACAATAAACTAATAGTTGTGAGAATAGTTATCCCTTACATTGTAATTTTACCTAGAAAAAGACACCTCTTAACAAAACTATACACACCATTAGAAACTAATTAAAGGGATAACTGGATATCTCAAAGTCTTAATAAACGATATCACTTATGCGTTGTGTTGGTATGCGCAAGAAATTGGCATTTTACCTACAGATTATTATTAGTTTGCGATATTTGCTCATCACTTTTTTTTTAAACGACATAAAGGTGTTTTCTTGGTGTCATTGTCTTTCTTTGAGTAGACCTTTAATAGACATGTCACAAGATACAGGTTGCAATTTTAAAATTAAAAGTGACTCAATCAACCCCCCTTTGAGAAAGGGGATAAAATATATTTTCCCCTCCAAATAGCCCAAACAATATTTTTTAAAGTATGGTGAAGATTTAATATCGATATCTCAAAACCGTTTAGAATATATCCAGGCGTATCAGGACCTAATTTACACCATTATGTCAAGTTATTCAATTCGGTCTGATAAATTAGATTAATATTTGTCACCAAATTTATATTTCTTTTTGTCTTTCCTAATAATTGATCTTCGTGTTTAGTTAGATTTACTCTTTACAGACTATTAGTGTGTACATTTTCAGTAAGAGAATTTCATTTCGAAATTGTAATTCTTGGAAAAGTTATTTTAACACTAGTTACCATTGATTGAAACCAACGATGAAACGCCTCCCTAATTGTCTTAAGCGTATTAAGCAGTTGCGTTCACAATCATAACAAAGAGCTTTTATGTAATCCTATCAGTTCCGCTGCGGTAGGCAATTACAAATACAGTAACTATCACCAGAATTCTTGCTTTTGTCTCTTTAGCCTATGGTGTGGGACATCATAAGGATCTATTACACAAATTAAGATATTGGATGTTGCATTTTATCTGTGCATTAATAACTCCAGATAAAGATAATTAAAGATGTATTGCTCCTAAAAATCCCTATCATATTTAGGACTACAATTAATAAAAGCATGAAGCGTACTTATTAATCCTGGGCAATTCACAATACCTACAGCACTGTGCATGTTTGATTACAAAACTAGAGGACACAATAATTGTCTCTAATTATTATCTTCTAAAAGTTAGTTTGAGACAAACTATTCTAGGAAATATAATCTATACATAATGGACAATGTACAGTAAATTCGAAACGATCAGAGAGAGGATCGTAGCCAATTTAAAGAGAAACCTCTATTTTCATATTTATACAACGTACAAAATAGAATTGGATAATCTATGCGATCAAAAGCCTTTATTAGTTCATAAATATAATAAGTAGGCCACATTCCTGTAAGCAACAAATTCAAGTTATAACTTGATTTAAACTACTAGTTGTATCAACGGTAGGCAATTCCTTTCTGAAACCAAACTTTGGTTTTGATCGTATTTTTCCAGAATACTTGTTCACTGATTCAAAAATTACTTCTCAATAACCTTCCTCACTCGCAAATTTCAAGATTCTGAGTTGCAATGGTAGTTCGATAGGTATAGTCTACTGCGGGAGATTATTGCTCTAGTTTGTGGGGTTCCATAAGAGTCAAAGGTTTTTGCTTGCCGAGACACAAGGTACTTCAGATACATAAATAACAGTTATACCATCGTCAAACGACTATATAGAGAGACTGAAAATGCTACTGTGAGGGCCTGCATATGATTAACAAACAATGATTAACATTTATTAAGGTATCTGACAGTTGGTTTTATTTGTGTGAAGCTAAAAAATTATTATCAGACTAAAACTTGTTATTTCATATTTTTAAAACTCTTGATACCCTCTCATTTTCCCTTCCAGCCAAAACTAGCGCGGCTGATAATTTTTTTCTTTCTTAGGGAAAAATATTTCCATTGACCTCAAGAAAAATACATTGTGTCCTTGTACAATGGAAATTAGCTGTGTTCTTCTGAATTACACAGATTTTAAATTATAAACCATTGTAGTAGAAAGTATATTGCCCTTGATCAGTAGTATTATAAATAATTAAATTATTCTTATTATATTTGAAAAACCTTTATGCAGAATATTTTACTCCAGACAGAAAGTAGGGGAGATTATCCAACAAAAATATGGTTCACACTTGCTGTTTCAGACACAAGAAACTCGTAATAAATATGGTTATTATAAATTTAAATATTGCATTTCATATAACTACATAATAAACCTTCATAATCTGTACAATGTTAAATTGACTAATTATGAAGATATACTTCAGTCACCAGGGTATTTAATCTAAGAGCAAATATAATACATTTCCAAGTCAGTGAACTCTGATCAATTTATTATAATTTCATAAATATTATATTCGGAGTTTAAAAACACCAAAAAGTGTGACAAGTAATGTCCTTTAGAAGCGAAAGTAATCAAGCAGTTATTTCTCTCCACTGATTTGTTCCGTCGAGTTTTCGTTTTTGTGCAACGAAGACGAGAAAAATGTGCAGCCGTTATTAAATCTGGAATACTCATAAAGCGTGTTATTTGCATTTAACATTAAGGCTTCAAATTTACAGATTTACCGTAATTCAAGATTAAAAGTGTCAAGCTATGTTTTATTTACAAGTATTTCTTTACAAGTATCGATTCATCTTGTTACAAAGTACTTTTTTTTGACGAAATTAACATTAGCAGGGTCAATCTATAAATCCATCATATCTCAGGGGGCGAATTGTCAAGGCGAAAACAATTTTCAATTGTGGATGTATTGAGATTGACTATAGTTGGAGTGGACTATGTCATAGGAAACGGTTAGGTAAAAGTCTAAGGTAAGAGTCTCATTCCTTAAACTGACATGTTTCATGGATGTTTTTAGAGTGCATGTATTTCTATTAAATTTATGTGCTCGTTCTAATTTAGAAATATTAATTCAGTGTAGTTTGAAGCCAAATAATCAGATCCCAAGGACAAAACAATTTAGCCAATGGCATTATATTAATATAGTGTCATTTAAGAATAGTTATCGGTAGAAAGAATGCGGGCAAAGACATGTTTTCAAGTTAGGCGCATGGTTGTTGAGGCTTGGTAAAGAAATTGTAGCAATCCAACCTATGATCGCTACAATCTCTTTTATCCTAATCTATAATATTATAAATGCGAAAGTGCCTTTGTTTCTTTGTTATGCTTTTGAGCATAAAATATTCAATTGATTGTACTAAATTTGATATTGACATTTTTCTGGTCCCTGAGATGAATATAGGCTTATTATTCTTTCGACAATCCCACTGGGCTATGCCCTAACAATCTTTAAATTAGAAATAATCCTATTTTGATCTCTAAAGTAGTGAAATGTTAATTTTTTTCTTTTTTTTTCTCTAATTGTTAGCTCTAGGCTAGTAGGCTTCGGGAAATCCCATGCCGCCTCAATGCACTATTTGTTTCTTGACGTAGGATTCTTGTAAGGATCTAGGTTATCTTCTCGCTAAGGGTCCATCAGGCTTCCTAGGTTGAAGCACCTTATCCAGGTTACATTTAAGTTACCAATATGCAGATAGTTACTTTGTTTTAAATAAATTTCTTAATTGAGTTAAGAAATTGAAGTAATTCTTTAAAAATCTCTAAATAGTTTGACTGGAGAATTTTAGTTAAGTTTTGAACATTCATCCCATACTTATTCTTTATTAATTTTAAACCTTGGTTTCTAGCATGGTCATATGCAGGGCACGTAAAAAAAGATATGTTCCAAAGTTTCACTATGACCTAAAGTACATCTCAGACATAGTGGAGTGAAATACTGACCAATAGTATATAAGTTTTTATTTATATTGGCGTGACCAAATCTTAGTCTTAGAATGTTAATTATTTCCCATATTTTCATTTCAACATTTCTGAACCATGTATATTTTGGTATCGTTACAACAACCTCTTTATACCATCGAGCTTTATCTACTCCCATAAACAGATCGTTACTTTTTGAGAAGTATAATTGTTTTTGGTACGCTTTGAAATCGTCTATGGATATATGTACTTGTTCTATTTTAGTGCCATCTTTGTCTTGCTAATTTGTCAGATTTTTTATTACCTGAAATACCTATGTGACTTGGAATCCACTGCAGTACAATATTTTTCTTCGATTCTAATATTTTGAATATTATTGATAATATTAGATTTTGTTTCGATAAACCTTCGAAGCTGTTTTCTATAGCGCTTACTGCTGCCTGCGAGTCTGTTAATATAACAAAATCATTAAAGTCTAAATTATTTATATATTCAATAAATTTTAAACTTGCTATTAGTTCGGCTGTATAGCTTGACGAATACGGGTTTAAAGAGTATTGACCTGATATATTGAGCAGCGGAATATAAAAGGCAGACCCCGTGCCATCTTTTGTTTTTGAATCATCTGTGAAAACACATAGATAGTCTTTGTATGTTGTGTTAAGTTTCTGTCTTATTGCCTGCAAAATAACTTTTTCATTTTGAAGATTCTTATTAATTGTACACTCATTGTAATCTGTTATATTTATACTGGTGCTAGGTTTTTCATTACTGTCAATCATAAAAAGAGGTTAATTAGAATATGCAATTGTGCATGTCGTGTGTAAACAACTGATCTGCGTAAACATTGTTTTTTAACTGCTAACCATATGTTTAATTAATTTAACGAATATTTTTGGGTAGGGTAATAGGTTATAAAAGCTGTAACCAATAGTTTTTCATGCCGTTTTGTTTTTTTCAGCGATTAGGTAAGTATACCTTATAAAATGTCCTTAAACATAACATCGACTGAATTAGGCTCCGAAGACTCCGTTTGAAATAGACGGGAAGAACTATGCTATATGAGAGTTTGCTGAACTGTGATTTTCAAATAATGTACCAATTCCAGTCCTAAATTTTTAAATTTTTATTAAATTTTATAAATAAAATACACGTAAATATTATCATTTTAATGTAATTTTACCTTTAATTTGTTTATAAAATAGTAAGTAGTAGATATAAAGACATAGTTACTACTGTATCTAATGTTTACTATAAACATTATTATATAAACCCATTGCAGTTGTCTTTTAACATAAACAGGCTTCTAGAAAAAGGCAAACTAAATTATGGAACAGATAAGATATACTATATTAAATTAACAACGACCGTAAGTGTACATTTCTTAGCGTATTTTCTTGATCAAGGCAACCAAGCAAACCCAAGATTGGTGTTGCAAATATAATTTACTCGAGCCAGTGCTCATGTTGGTGCAAAACCTACGGAACTGCGGGAAAAGCTGTCGGAAACTTCTAGTATTATATATATTTGTTAGTGTTAGACATTAAACTATTTTAGAAAACACTTTTGTAAACAGACATCTCTGAATCAATAGAATATTCATCTGTATCAAATAATAGTAAAGAATAAATCTACATGTTAATACATAGGTTTGATTTCATCCCGAAAATGTAATAAATTAATGGCTTATTTTGGGGGAATGTCGTTACTACTGAATTTATCTAGTTAGAATATGAGTGTATCTTATTACCATTTAATTTTTTTCCGAAGGTCAACATCATATTGTTTCAGTTAAGTAACAGTGTTCAAATTTATTTTAAGTTTGGTAAGTACCAGGTTATCTTTATAGTGTAAAATCTTAGTATATACAGTAAATAAACTACAATGGTTAATTTATAGATCGCAAGAACTAGAGCTAATATATATTACTACAAAACTATAGAAATTATTAAATACTCGTAATTAAAGTGTAAAAAAAACTTTCCAGATTATCAAATTTGAGTAACTTTCGAACGATATTGGTTCATATTTACAGGGAAACATAATACAATTAATTTCAATAGATTTCTGTGTGATACTTGTTAAACGCTTCATCCATTAAATTACAATAATGCAAAGAAATAACAGAATAATGCATTTTTGAAACATGTGAATTTGCAATCTAGTCTATGACTATTGGTATATGTAGTAAATAAACCCCATACATTTTTAGTTTACTCTAACAATTTTACTATTTTTTACTATGGTGTTTCACGGTGTTTGAGCAGTTATACCACCAATTCTGCACAATCTTGAAAATTTTTAATGTATTTTTGGTTTTTTTATTTCAAAGTGAAACCCAAATATGGAATCAAATTTTATTTAATTGTGATGGAATCTGTGTTTACATGTCATACGAATGAGTAAATAACTCTAACTGGATATTCAACTAAGTAGCAAGTTCATGGATTTTCAAGAAAGTAGACCCCCACGGGCGGTAAAAATTGGCCAACAACAAATATGTGAAGAGATAAGATCGACATAGAAAATAAATATTGGAAGCCTTTGTTCAATCAGCTTTGTAGGAAGATGCTCAATCGGTAAACTCTTCCCTTTCAAGTGTTTGAGAAACAATAATTCAAATGTGATTGGAAGTAAACTTATGGTGGGTTCATTCGTTTCCGCTTTAACCTAGCAACGATATTAAAGTGAGCCTTGTAAAACATAATATTATTAAGACTATTATTACAATTTATATTTTGCATCAAATCCATAATACAGAAATGGAGCAGATACAGGTTTTTAAATGAAGAAAAAAAATGAAAGGACGATTGATTGCTGTATGGGTTTTTTTTATATTATTTTAACAAAATTAGTTACAAAATATGAGTTTGTATGAAAGTAATCTATTAAGGAATTAATGCTAGCATTGCTATCCTCCTTAACTTTTGAATCTGATCAAATATAAATCAGCTGATAGTTTATTGCCTTAGCGTTGGCAAAGCCTAGCACTCAGGGAAGTTGGCAAAATTGTTCTTCTACATGTCTGTCTATCTGTCCACGTGATATCTAAAAAAACTGACTTACAATTTGTACAATTTTGCATAAAGCTTTATTTCTATATTCTAAAAGTTTATCTATAAATGCCTTGTTGATTGGCTTGTTAAAAGTTGAAGGAAAAGTATAAATACCTCAACTATACAAATAATATTGTTGAAGGTAACCCACACACTTTTTAAACTAGTACTTCAATTTGCCTCAGTTGTGTTTGCTAGAATATTTCTGGGCTGTTCTTGCAGCTGCTAAATAAAACATAGCGACATTAAATGCTTCGCATAATGAGTTAGCGTATCTTCTTTGGTAAAGGGATAGACATCGTGTACAACCTAAACTGTTTTATACTGAGTTGAGCAAGGCAAGTTAATTATTAGATTGTAAAAATTGTTATCAAATAAAAATATACCAAGGATATTAAAAACTTGAATAACATTATCACTCTTGGAAGGCCATAATGTTCAAATAAAGGTCAAGATATATTTTAAGTGTTACTAATAACATAAATTCAATCTCTCTGATTTTAAAACGAAACTAGAGTGAATAATGTACTTCTAGTTAGTTAAAGAAATAGTTGGCACAGAGGTATTTTTTCAATAACCGCATTCCAAAACGAGAGAGACCTTTAATAAAAGTACTCAAATTTTTAGCGGTAAACAAAATTTTAGCCGGCCTACACAATGTAGGTGGAGTAAGTGGTGGGAAGGGTAAGAGGTGTACAGTAGAGTAGGTAAACATGACATCACGAAACCTTTCCATAGTAAAAACATTCCCGTCACCGCACCACAGATCCTCAGGGAGCTGCGGTAACTGTTACCGGCGTTTACCTGTGTGTTTTACTGCCTTTTTACTTTAATTGCTTACTGTCTGTGTTAATTCCAAATGTTCATGGTGGATGAGAAATTTCAGTATATCAACATACAGAGCTATATTTAACGCGTTATAAAATTCATAAAACGCGTTTCCCCACATTTTATTTAAATCTCGTAACAAGTATGTAAATTGTGGAATGGTTCTAAATACGTGTTATTACGAAAAAAAAAAACATAAAAGTTGAATTATTATCCTTAAACAGAGTACTATATATTTAATACATGAAAGGCAAAAATAATAAACAATAGTAACAATTTTGCTTCTTGCATCGAAAATCATGCAATGTGTTTTACATAGTATCCAAACATCTTAAAACACCCATAAAAAGTTTCCATCAAAATATATATTTCTCATATATCAATTTAAATCATCTTTAACCATCATAAGGAAAGTTCTTTTGTGTAAATCATTACAGCACGAGCGATGATGGCTAGTTCAAGGGACTCGGCATAGTCAAAGTTGCGACAAGAGAGTCATCATCATCGTAATTCATCAACCCTTCGAGGATTAATAGTCTCTTACGTCTGGAGTACAGGCACGTGTACACCAATACTGCCAACTAACCTCAGAAGATACATTTTTGTTTGGTGTAATGACTCGAAGGATCTCTCTTGTCAAAGAATAAGGATGAATACGAAGTCTGACTCATGAATTAAGGTTCCTAACAGATATTTCAGAGCAAAAGCCTTAAAATCAGTACAGTGTTTGGAAATTTTATCATTCTTTCCACTCTGTATATTTTGGAACTCTGATAATGGGTGCTCGATACTGTTCACTTGGAATTCAAAGTATAACAGGGAACTCTTGATCCTGTTTTATCGCAGAGAAAGTTCGTTCTGATAAGCCATTGATATTTTCCTATACCATATACACATTTTCAACATTATTTTAGATGTTCGCGATTTTTAACGAGCTAAAACCATAAAACATAATGTATTGACTCCAAATAAAATAACAATGTATACTAAGTTTTAACAAATTTTGTTATTCGGACATTTGGTATCGTTCAGTCATACAAAAAATCTGCAAAACTACTTTTCGAGGAATTTGATCTCTTCTTCAAGTAAATAACAAACCTAATACATAATTACAAACTATTTTAAACAAACAAATCATATCACAGCGTTGTGACACGCGAAATTTATTTACCCGAAGAAGAGATCAGATTGCAAATCTCGTAACATAGTGTTACAGATTTTTAGTACCACTGAACGATGGCAAATGTCCGGAAAAGTCCTGTTTCCTTCACAATCCCTCCATCGTCAAAAACAAACTTCAAAAAATTTTTATTTAATGTGATGATAAAAATCTATTTATTATTTCAACTTTCGTTTCGTTCTTATGTTTCCGGGCTGCCAATTTTAAAATAATGTGTTTAAACCTAGTAATATTCTGAAAAAAAAAAAAAAAAAATTGGAATTGAAGCAATATTTTATAAAAGCAATAAACTGCTAAAATTTTAACCCTTGCGCTGTAAAGGGTCCACGAATGGTGCAATGCAGCTCTGGACATGACTAGCACACTAAACATAGGCTATTGCATGTTTCATAAGGCACTTGCGATAGGAACAAATTAAAAGTTTTTAATAATTTTGAATAAAACAAGTTCCATTAATAATACTCTTTGAATTAATAAGAATATAATATCGTGTTTCACTTTTCACGTGTCTTAATTACATGTTACAAATAATTGCTCTTATGATTCTTAGGTATAAATCTGTAAACTTTAATGTTTTCTCTGCCTGGACGGTATTTAAAAAAATAATACCCATACTGAGCGAACCGATAATAAACATGTTGAGTTAAATATTTGTTCTATTATAGAACTGATTATTTGATAATAAGACAAAGTTAAGACGTTACTTTTATTATATGTAGCGTCCTAACTCACAAAATTATCAAGCACCCTTAAACCACTAACAATACACAATGAAAGATTTAATGAACTTGTGTTCGTTTGCAGCTCGTATAGTTATTATTGTCTTACTGACACACACCGCTCCTCTATACTGAGTGAGAGCGGTTACTCTTCCTACATTACTGCGAGGTAAGGTGTCTGACACACTTTGCGTGTGTAACAGATGTAACGTTATTTGTAACAGTTAACGAAGTTTCAACTGACAACTGAGTTACTCTGAACATGGAGGCGCTGATCTCTCAGATTATTATTCCATCTCTCCATTAAATCACATGACACGCTAGCTACCCTGCTTTAGAAGAAAATAATGTAGCTAGAGTGGGAAGTATTGAATCACTGTGAATGCTGAGTTTACTTCCATTTCACTGTCAAGCGAGTCTGACTTCAGACACTACATTGAGCGCAAGGTGAAATGTTACTAAATTCTACATTCTAAATCAAGTAAATAGTTTTTACTCAGCGTATTTTTATTTATGAAAACTCGCGCGATTGGTTTTTCATTTTGCTACAGATTGCTTGAAGAACAAGTAACTATATTTAATATGTAAAATGAGGCGTACTGGAATGAACAAATACGTGTTTATTTAAGGCAACTACAATCGTTCCAATACCAAACTTCTAGTATAAGTTTCTTGCTAGTTAGATTGCGCTATCTACAAATACGTGATATAATAATTTTAGTTCAATAATTCAGGTATTTTTATACCTTTTATTTTTGTTTTCAAAAGCAAGTAGTTGATTTCAAATCAAGAATTATATTTACAGCACATATTTGGATGGATGTAGATTCAGTGTAGAGAACATTTAATACATGGAACCAGAACAAAAACCATTTCGTTAATAATAAAAACGTTATATACAAAAATAATAACAATTAAATAAGGACACTTAATATAATTTTCAGATTGGTAAAATATGACATGAATCTTGTGCAATACATGGACATCTGTCCAACAAATAACTTTTTTAGAAAATGTGTTGAGCTGGATAGGTTTTTTTAGGTGCCGAAGCAGCGCCTTATAGAGCCGCAGAGCTGAATGGTGCATGTCCTTTTCAACAGTTGTTACAATCTATGGATCGGGTAGACCATGTTACCCTTGTGGCGGATATTTTACTGAGGTTTAAAGGCATTTTTTGCAAACAAGTTGAGTTATTTTTGAGAAAGTTAATATTTCAAGTTTGTAGATACTAGGAAGAGTGAGGAGATTCAGTTGCTAAAAATAGGCTTACAGTGAGCACGATGACTAGATCCTGACGTAATGCAAACAATCCTTTTTTGGAGTCTAAATTCTCTTAAAATTTCACTAGAGGGCTCCCAGAATTCAACAGCCAATTTTAACCTTCTGTACATATAAGCTTAGTATATTTGATTTGCTAGTGCATAGTGTTTTTATAAATCACTGATCAACCTTGAAAATTTAATTAAAATAACCTTATTTATTTTAGTATTTCCAGTGGAAGAAACAAATATATTTCATATGAATCAGTGGTAAATGAACCAATACCATAGTTTCGTGAAAATGTGGCTCTCAATATTTCTAACAGCTAATTAGCTAGCTAAAATGTGATGCTGACTCCTAATAATTAATAAGGACACAAGAAACTAATATGATTTCAACAGTCAATATAGTAAGATTTTAAGGTTTATCTTGCCACTCTTCCTATTCATATAACAGGATTGAAAACGTCATGAATTAAAAAAAAACTTATATGTTTTCTATGTGTGTCTTATATGTAATACCTGTGGAGTATTCTACGTTTATGATGAATTAATTCCTGCCAAAAGAGTTGTAATATATTGGAAAGGATAATCCGTGTGGAATACCTAATAACACCCATCACCAATAATCCTTTGCGCGATAATCCTGCAAAAGTCTATGAAAAAGAATATTGTGAATAGTTAAAATTAAAAAGTGTCTTTTCCAATTATGTTATTGTTCGATCAACCCTGTTCATTGTTACGTTATCACGATTTCCAATATAGTTTTTTATGAAGTTGAAACTTTTATAATTTTTTACATTTGTCATAGTCATACCACTTATAATGTGATATTAAATACGTCTGACAGTTAATGACTGCCGCTAGGAAATATCCCAATATTCTGATCCATTTCAAAATAACTAAAATATAAGTTTAAAAACAATAATTTGGGGCCCTAATGTCGTAGAGGATAACAATTTTGAATACCAAAGAATTACACATATTTTTCTGTAACATTCCATATCATTGGTTTAAAACAACTTCATTATTATTTGGAATAACTAAGGCCAGATTGAGTAAGTCCGTATTAATCTTAGTGGAAGCGCTTATGATCTAATATGATAAAGCCTTATAGCAGTTTTGAATCGGAAGTACAGATTTTATGGTACGTGATTCTTACTGAGTTCACAAAGGTAATCAAAACTTACACTAGCTCTTAGATCAGATTCTGCGTTTGAAAGCGAAATAATTTATGGTTCGGTTCTATTATACAACACACGCCATTTTAGATGGGTCTAAGAAGCTTACTTTAGCATATTAGAGTTTTTGCTTCCGGCCTTTCTATTTCTCTCCCAATTTACGGTATTCTCGGTGCCATAGTAACGTCATTGTTAATCTATGAGTAATTATTTGTTACATTGGTCGTCTTCAACATAAAATTTGAAGCGATGTGTTTTACCGACAATAATTGTATAGCTGTAACGAATTAAGAATGTAATAATATTATTTTAATATAATATGTTTATTCAAATAATTGGATACTTATACACTTTTATGCATTAAAAAATTTAGAAGTGAGATGAGAATTCCTTTAGAGCAATGCAATGAGAATGCAGCGTTATTTTTATAATCTTTTGCCCATTTTGTTTTACAATTTTATTGCTCTGCAATATGTTTCTGAACTGGTCCTCCGTTTTCAATATTAACAAAGCACGTTTTTTTACAACGGTATTTTGTCAATGTGATTGTCAATAACGTATTTACAAACAGATAGATTGTGACTGTCAAATTTATATGATTGACATATGTCAAGCCACGGATGACATTATTGCTGTAACTATAGAAATATGTTGAACTTTATTCCTTTAAGCCAATTTCCTCACTCGCTCACCCATAATTAATTCTCAAACTTCCTGAAAGTTTAAATTTAATAAACGCATGCTTCATGACAAAAATATAACAATTTAAGTATTTTTAAAAGTCCATTTGTGTAAATTTCAATCATACAACAGATACATTTCATTTCTTGACTTCCCGTTTTCCAAGAAAAGTGAAATTGAAAAGAAACGCACCTTATTCTCTCAATATGCAAATAAAATATTTGTATAAGTATAAACCACCCCATATGGGTTCAAATAGGGTTTCAATCCTTATAACCACTATATCATTGTTTTCATTACTTCCTAATATCCTATTGAATATAGTTTTAATAACACGTGCCTCATTAATTATATTGAAAATAAAAATACATTTTATTGTATATCAAACATTCACAAGGGAATTGCAAAATCCCTAAAAGAACAAAGTTTCTTTTTTGTTTATACAACTTCTTAATGCACCGAAAATTTAATTTTGACATAAATATTCCTAATTACCGAAATGAAAACTTTTTTTACAAGAGTAGACTTTTCAGACCAACTTCTTTGACCTGCTACAGCACCAAAAATACCTTAGACAAGAGGATTATTTTAAATTTAAATATATTATTTATTACCGAAGATGACAATGCTTGTGTATGTATATAATTTGTTGGTAGTTACCACAGATATAAAGCATTTACGCCCCAAAAACAACAAAAAGCAACTGGAAGTACTCGCTTTTTTCCAGTGTAAAATTATGAGACAAACGTATCATTATTTTCTTAATCGTAGGGACAATGCAAAAGCAAAGGCACCGGAAGTAGATTAAAATGACCAGAATTAGACGATTTTTGACCAAAGGAAACTTTTAGACCTTCCGTATGTATATATTGTCTTGGTCGGAGCAACTCAAATGCTACTAATGTACCAAAAATACCTTCAAAAAATCAAAAATCAAAACCAAAATCTTTTTTATTGCAGCAACATTGTATATACATTGTATGGCAAACGTCAATACGGGTGTCTAAAATTCCAGGCATTCATACACACAATACACATTCATACTTACAATTTTACAATCACGCCTCTTTCATTCTTCGCCAATGCAGCCCACTTAGCACAGCAGAGTCAGTCTTCTAATTGGGCGGTCTCCCAGTCAAATGCCAAAAACTCACCCGCATTATAGAATGCCTGAGACACCAAGAAGCATTTGAGGCGAGTCTTTAACGCCTTAGGCGTTGGGGCATGTTTAATTGAATTGGGCAGTCTGTTGAGGAACTGTACACCCACTTGCGAGGGTAGGCGTTCATAAACTACCGTTCTCTGTCTCCCAGTCCGGTAGTTTGCTCTGCCACGCGTCTCATACATGTGTATGTCTTGGCATCTGGTTAAGGCACATTTACTCATACAAAACAAAGTTGTTTCCAAAATGTAGAGGCACGGCAGAGTCAACAGCTGCAATTTCCTGAAAGCTTTCCTGCACGACTCTCCAAATTTGATTTTGGCGATTACTCTAATTGCTTTTTTTGGGAGTCTGAATGCTCTTTGAAACTGAGTGTTTGCGCAAGCTCCCCAAAGGACCACTCCGTAGGCAAGATGGGGGTAAATCAAGCCGTAATACGCCGTAATCAGTACCTGACTCGGACAGTATTTGGTTAAAGATCTCAAAACAAAAATGCCTGAGCAGATTTTTCCGCAAACATGGTCAATGTGCTCATTCCAAGTCAGCCCTCGATCGAGGTGCATTCCTAGGAATTTTGAAGAGCAGACTTCTTCCAGTGTGGAGTCATCTAACAAAATGGCCGGCTCACACTGGTTGCCTGCAGTGCGCAAGGCAAAATTTCAAACGTTGGTTTTTGAAGGGTTTGTTGTTAGATTGAGGCTGTGGAAGTATTGGACACAGTTGTTGGTGTCAACAAAAGCCTGTTGTTCCAAAACTTTGCTTGAAATTGCATTGAAAAAAAAAGAGTCGTATCATCGGCAAACTGCACCAATTTTCCATGCAGAATCGATGATTTTATACCATGCACGTAAAGCAGGAAAAGCACAGGACTGAGGATAGACCCTTGAGGGACTCAATATCTAAGGTCTATTGGTTTGGATGATTTATTTGATATTTGGACAACTTGGGATCTCTGACTTAGGAACGAGCTAAGCCATTTAAGAGCCACGCCTCGAATGCCGTGGGACTCAAGTTTGTCGAGCAGTGTACCGTGATCTACGCAGTCGAATGCTTTGGACAGGTCTAAAAACACACTCATTGTGTGGTTGCGACATTCAATTCCCTCTACAATCATATCGACAAGACTCACAAATGCATCTGTTGTCGATTTGCCCTTTCTGAAACCAAATTGTTCACTTGAGAAGCTGATTTTATTTGTCCAAAAAGTGAAGCATTCTTACAAGAAATAGCTTTCAAAAATTTTGCTTATCACTGGCAAAATTGAGACAGGCCGATAGTTAGTAATTAAAGCTGGGTCGTCTTTTTTAAAAATAGGAATAACTTTAGCAATTTTCAGGAGAGAGGGAAACACTCCTTTTTGGAATGAATAATTTACTAATTGGGTTAAGGGTCTCACTTGTAAGGTTTTGTAGGGTTGGTTTAGTTTAAGATTAAGGTTGTGACATATTTTGAGCAAGGGTTGCTGTGAGAGGATTTAATAATAGGTTAGATTGGCAGTACAAATACCCTCAAATGAACCAACACATTTATTTGTGACAACATTTCATAAAATTGATTAATTGATTGCGTCAATCGACATATTAAGCACAAAACTTAATGTCTTAATACTTTGAAGACATATTTAATATTAAATTATTCATTACAATTTATTTTGAATTTAATTCATTATAACATTTACTAGTAATTTTGTAGTGTTGCAATAATAATGAGTTCATGGACTAACATGAGAAACTTTCTTTAAAATAGCTAAACATTTACATGAATTTATATTTTCGAAATTGTGAACATTTAAATAGATATGGAATTGAAAATGATTAATGAACCCTAAAATATACTAAGTTCTTAAAATTACTTACATTTTATTTCACATCACACTTATTACGCCTAGAGATATTTTTCCGCACACGAACACAAACACTCCCGAACTTCACTTTTCGAATTCCCGGCCTCCACTTCCACCTCTCCTCCTTGTTCTTCAGTTTTGATGTTCTTCTCCCGCCAGCTCATTGACCACGCCTCTGCCAAATCTCTCCATCATAATTGGTGAGTAACAATTTTCCATATCAGCATGGCTGTCCCTTACATTGTCGCACGGTTTTTACAAATAAGCATTTCCTGTTTGTTCACCATCGGCGTCTGGGCGGATGTGCGTATCTACTTACATCCGGAGGATGTTTGTCTCGAATTGCAATACGAGACTTCCTTTCCAGCAACTATCTGTACATTCTATTCTATGAATTTTATATTACTAATAATTACATAAGTCTTACATTCCCCTGGCTTAATGACGATTCTACCTACGAATCGTACTTATTGTCTAATGTAGGTTATCCATTGGGTAGTCACGTTCATGTACTGTAGGCTTCAGGAATTTTATTTTGATGTTGTTAATGTGGATGAAGTAGAGGTCTATAAAAAGAAGTAGTGTTATTATAGAAGTCCAGGCTAATAAAATGTACAAAATGAGTTCCATGTTGTTTACTATGTTTTTGTCGTCGTGTTTTAGCTGGAAGTGGTGTTGTCTTTGTGGATTGTGAACAAAGCAGGTGAATGCGCAGGTAGCTCGGAGAGTAGGTAGTGATTGTTGTGTTGAGAATGCTGTGTAGACATCTTCCTTGTTGTCTGCCAAGTCATGTATTTGGTGTTATGTCGCAATGTCACAACACCATTCGAAGAAATCTCCGACGAACGTGAGCGATCTTCTGTTTCTATCTGGTTGCTGTCTTTGGATGAATGGGAGGTGTTCTGCTACCATTTGTTGATGTATGAGGGTTTGTAATGTGGAAAGGTTAATTCTGTATCTTGCAATAGGTCTGTGAGTTGTTGAGGTTTTTAGGGCAGAAATTTAAAGAGGGTTCGTTTTTAGGTAAATTTTGCTGTGTGTTGAAAGGAATTTTGTATATGATAGGTATGGAACTGATATAAGGTAGTGTCTGAGGCATTGGGAGTAAAGTACGCTCCTGTGAAGATTTGTACTAGAGGCTTATTGGGTTCTCCTTATGTTGGGGGTTGGATGTGCTGGCAGAGGTGGTCGAGAGGGGCATGGCAAGTGCTGTGAGTAGTAGAAAATAGGAAGTGCTGTAAAGACTTCATCTGTCTCGTGTGTGGTCGGGACGGTTAGAGTGCTGTAGACTGGTGTCTTGTAGATTGGTGTCTTGTAGACTGGTTTTCTCAGGTTGTGGTTGGTTTTTTTCTGGTGTCATAATTCTAAAACTTAATATCTACAGGTTTACATATACATTTTAGTTTAATATTTTATAATTAATACGTATTTATGCCTAAGGGCTTTATTTACAGAAATCTTTTAATGACCTCTCGATGGTGTGTCGTATTTCCATAGGTCTATGTAATAATATTTACTAAGCATCTTGGTCTCTAGTGTTCTTAAATAAGGTTCGATATTATGTTAATTTTAACGATACTACGCACTTTTGTTTCTGAGGAATATGTAATGTCCCTTCTTTGTGCTTATTGTCCATAGTCATTATTATGATCATAATATATGTTTGCCAAATGAAGGCTGTATAGTCTGTTTATGAGCAATATTGCCGTGCTAATACATGCTATTTAGATATATGTTACTTTCCTTCAATGTTAGATTAGCTATGTAATAATTAAACATGTTATATAAGTCATTTACATGTCATATATTGAAGTATTTGTTTATCCTAGGATTATATAATATAGAACATGTATGTCTCTTTCTTTGAGATGCATCTCAGGAAAATTGAGTCCTTGTAGGGTATATTATGTTAACACTGCTATCTACTAACTTAAATAAATATGATATATGTAAGTGGTACTTTATCATATTTTATATTCTTTAATTACTAGGCTATGTATACACGTATCCCTCAGGTAAGTATAATATGTACGTTGTGTCAAGTTAGTGTACGCTATGTTATTGTAGTAAACGAGTACGTGGGAAAACATTTACTTGCATACTAAGCTGTCTGAACCACCCAGGGCCCTTGGCGACCCAGACCGCCGGTACGAAGGCAATGCCCCCTAGTCATAGTCACAACACAGTCCGGTGTAGTATAGCGTGGGAAGTTAGTTGAGTTAGCAGAAAACTTATCTGCCTGGGAGACATACCAGAGTCACGGTCAAGTCTTACTAGCCAGTCTAAGTACGGTTTACCGTGGGTTACAGGCTCTGCTCGTGTCGTGTCGTGTGTGCTGTGTTTAGTGTCCTGTGTATTGGGATTATCTATACCAATATCTTTGGTAACTTGTAACCTATCACTTAATCACTAAATTACAGTAAACCTCACATTAAAATACAAAGTTAGGGCGTTTTTTAATTTTTCTAAAACTTTTATGTCTTTATTCTCTATCGTATTTCCGACACAACATCGAGATTTTTAATATACATTTTTAATTTCTGTTAGACTTACTTCAGTGACTCTCAAGGTTATATAACGTTATAATGAATCATTCAAACCGTAATCAAGTTAACCGGTCTCTCAACTCCTGGAGTATAATACCTATTCTTTAAAGCGATTCTTGCGTGACTATGTGGTAGCTTTTTAACCTCATATATTATGAAAGTATTGCGAAGATACTTTTCACTCTCTTCAAATTTTTCTACAAGGCAGTGAGTGCATAGTGATGTTCATGAGAAATATTGCATATATTATTTCTTGAATATTTTATTATTGCTCAAGTCCCTTCATATTTGTTTTTAATATTATTCTCTTATAGAATAATTTCATTCTAGCAACATGTATTGGTTGTTCTGTTAACCTTCCCCCTGTGGTAAATTTCTACTGCATATGTCACTTCGTTAATTTTTTTTCTTGACAACGAAAGGACCTCTAAATGGTGTTTGAAAATTTACTATATTTTTTTGTGTGGTCTTTCGGGAAATGGACCAAGACTTCATCGCCGGGGTTTAAATCCAAATGAGTTTTGTCACGGTCAAAGTATTTCTTTTGCGCTTCCTGGGCTTTTTTCATGATTTTTCGGCATATCTTTGCGTATTTGCTCTAAAATTTCTATATTTTCCAACACCATTTTTTCGGGATTAACCTGTAAATATATACAATCAGACGGTAAGTTAGCTTCGTAACCAAACATGAGGTAGTGCGGTGTGTAGGCCTGTTGAAATGTTTACAGACGTGTTGTAGGCAAATGTAACTATTTGTACATATTTTGACCAAGTTTGGGGTTTTTCCACAACGTAATGGAGATATTGCCTTTATTAGCGTGTGGTTGTATTTTTCAATCGCACCTTGTACTTGTGACATATAAGCAGCGCCTGGGCCTTTGTTCAATCCCGAGTGCATTTAGTAACTGTGAAATTACAGAATTCATAAAGTGTGTTCCTCTGTCATGGTTAATAATTCTAGGAAATCCAAATGTGCAGAATAGATTTAATAATTTTTGCGCTACTGTGTTCGCATCTGCATTTCTACAAAGGGGTTGCAAATGCCATTCTAGTGCAGGCATCGGTTGCAACTAGGATATATTTGTAACCATTACTTTGTGTAATATTACCTACAAAGTCTATTGTTTATTCTGTCAAAGGGTTTTATGGAGGGTGGAATAGGTTTGTAGTAGGCCGTAATTTTTTGTTCGTTTTTGGCCTACGTAGTTGACATTCTTCACAGAGATTTTGTATATTGGAGGATATCACTTTTTTGATTCTGTTTATAATAATTAGACTTGTAACATGATTCGATATTGTGGTTTGTTTCGCTTGCAGTACCTGCAGAACAGCTCTTGTGTATTGTTGGTTTTTAGGTGCTAAGCGTGTTACTTTGGGGTTGAGAAGTTAATGAACGTTGCTTGAACCAACATTGTTCAGTATTATGGTTTGTCTTTACGGCAAATAGTGCAATACCTATTTTGTCTAGCAGGTTGTATTTGGGAATGGTTTTGTCTCCTTCTCCTATCACTGAAAGTAACGTGTTTAATCATAGGTGGCCTTTGGGTTTGTTTGGGGTAGTTTGGGCTTTCCATATGTCTATTCTGGTGAGGACTAGGTGTTCTATCATATCTTGGCTTATATTTTGAGTTTTCATACGGGGATGGAGACCTTTCGTACCTGTGGTTATGATTTGAAATTTGGTTTGTAGTTAGGGTAGCTACTAAATTGGTTAGGGTGTTAACTTCTGCTTGTAGTTTATGGATGATGTTTTGTTCATATAAGGGTGTACTATAGGGTCTGTTTGCTGCAACCCTATTGTATCTTTCTTTGTTTTTCATTTGTGTTAGAACTAGCTGTTCTGTAATTTTTAAAATTAGTCTCTAGATCACTTAAGGTGTCGTTTTTCAAGTCCTATAACTCGTTCAACAGATTTCTGGTTTTAGTCCCTGTATGATAAAATGTATAATTTGCTTGTCCTGTATTGTAGGGTGATATCTTCGGCATGTTGTTAATATATCTAAAAAATAGTTTAGTGTTGGCTCGTTCTCTCTCCCTGTATTTTGTGTTCTAAAATCATTTGTAGACTCTGGGTTTGTGCTAATGGAGTGAAAGCCTCTATGAAACTTTTAGCAAGTTGATCCCATTGTATGGCTTCCCCTCGTTGTTTTTGCCTGTAGTGTTTGAACCAAGTTAGTGCTGTGCCTGATAAATGCGCTGGGAATAAATTAACTTTAGTGTTATCTGTCCATCTGTTTGAAGTTGCTGCAACTAAGAATTTGTCTAAAAAATCTTGTGGATTTTCGCTCTGGAGACCTGTGTAAGTCCCAGCTGATATTAGCGGTATGTTTTCCCCCATGGTTGCTGTGTTCGTTCTGTCAGGTAGTGTGAGTGGCTCGTAATGTTGTGCTAAGGTTGGGGGTGCTTGTGTCCTTGATGTCCGCCTCAGGGTTATGTACTATGTCGTATAAATTTTTTCTCTGCACTAGAAAATCCTCGATTGTAGCTAGATCCTTATAGTTTTCCCTGTCCTCTTCACTTAGGTGAGTCTTTCGTGTAGTTAAATAATTAAATATGGTTTTAATATTAGGGTGACTTGCGCTTATACGTGTTAAGTTCTTAAGTGCCGCTAGGATAGGTCTGAGGTCTGCTACAGTGTCTGTGTCTCTAGATAGAATTCCATTTTCATTCAATATTTTTATTATGTCCACTTTTGGAAGTCCTATATGTGTCTAATGGTATTAAATCTTCATGTAGTATGGTTTCCATTTAATTATACATGTCCATTTGACGTACCTCGTTAGTTTACTTGGCGTTACTCTAATTACGGGTTTGAAAATATTTTTGAGTTATTGGAAATTTAATTTATCTTTTAGGTAAATGAGTGGTTTGTCACTGAAGTAGGCTATTTTAGTTAAATACTTTCTTATAAATATTATTTAGTTTCTAATTTATACCTAGCCTATGAAACTATGTGCTCGCCCATGTGAGGAATTTGAATGCCAATCCGAGTTTTAGCGCCTCCACCATGTAAGGTTTTTGTAGGGTTGGTTTAGTTTAAGATTAAGGTTGTGACATATTTTGAGCAAGGGTTGCTGTGAGAGGATTTAATAATAGGTTAGATTGGTCAGTACAAATACCCTCAAATGAAACCAACACATTTATTTGTGACAACATTTCATAAAATTGATTAATTGATTGCGTCAATCGACATATTAAGCACAAAACTTAATGTCTTAATACTTTGAAGACATATTTAATATTAAATTATTCATTACAATTTATTTTGAATTTAATTCATTATAACATTTACTAGTAATTTTGTAGTGTTGCAATAATAATGAGTTCATGGACTAACATGAGAAACTTTCTTTAAAATAGCTAAACATTTAACATGAATTTATATTTTCGAAATTGTGAACATTTAAATAGATATGGAATTGAAAATGATTAATGAACCCTAAAATATACTAAGTTCTTAAAATTACTTACATTTTATTTCACATCACACTTATTACGCCTAGAGATATTTTTCCGCACACGAACACAAACACTCCCGAACTTCACTTTTCGAATTCCCGGCCTCCACTTCCACCTCTCCTCCTTGTTCTTCAGTTTTGATGTTCTTCTCCCGCCAGCTCATTGACCACGCCTCTGCCAAATCTCTCCATCATAATTGGTGAGTAACAATTTTTCATATCAGCATGGCTGTCCCTTACATTGTCGCACGGTTTTTTACAAATAAGCATTTCCTGTTTGTTCACCATCGGCGTCTGGGCGGATGTGCGTATCTACTTACATCCGGAGGATGTTTGTCTCGAATTGCAATACGAGACTTCCTTTCCAGCAACTATCATGTACATCTATTCTATGAATTTTATATTACTAATAATTACATAAGTCTTACACACTAAATGCTTGCAGCATTTTTTTATGAGCCATGGAGACATTATATTGAGGTCGTTTTGATTTTTTTGGCTGGGAGCTGCTGAATAAATTATGACCTTACATTATGAGTAGACTAGCAATGTAACTGAGCACATATGCTGCTAGACGATACAACTTCTACAGTTTCGTTGTTCTTCTTGTTGTTTTTTAATTGGTATTTCAGGTTATTGTAGTTTTATTTTTTGAATAAATATTTTAATTTTTATAACTTTTGGTGTTTTATAAGTAATTCTATCTAGCCAATTTTTAGCTAAGTGTAAAGTTTTTTGTGTTCCTTTGTGTAAACCATTTACTGTTTCTAAATCGAACTGTTGTTTCCATTAAGAATTGTTATTGCTTATGCATGAATGTTTTTTCGGCTACGCCGAATGGTGGGGATTAGAGAAATTTAAATGGATAAGAAGAGCAGTGCTGCTACTCCCGGGTTGAGGCTGCGTACGATTTAGTTAAAAAAGGTAATAAACCAATCATGATCCAACACTTTTGGATTTCATAGACTTTCGTATCAACCTATTCTGTCTGATCTTAGCTACCAGCTTTCATCTGCCAGTTTAGGAGGATAACCTCGTTTAAGCTGTACTTCCGGTTATCAGGGACTTCACCTATTCAGTTTTTCCAGTACTTGGTTTCGTAGTCTCAATGACTTCATGACTCAATAGGGTGAACATCGTTTACTGAAAATAGTAGATAGAGGAATTTTATTACCTATAATAGCTGGCTACCCCACTCTCCCAACGTTCCAGCCTCCATAACGGTCTTAGTACATGTAAATAAACTATTTAGACTCAGCAACTCTCCTCAAACTCAGTGCGAAACAATAACATATCAATCCAACTTTAAACTATTAATAATGCCACTTGCAATGTGAAGGACACGTATTTATCCAGTGAATACTATTTCAAGCTTATACGTAAACAATATAATGTTACATAGCTAAAAAAATCGATATCGACACACTAAAGATGTACGATTACATAATGATTGCTTTTGGTAAAATACCAAACTAATTAAGTCAAACGATACTATTCTTTGCAAAATTTCCAACTCAAATAATAAAGCAATTCCAAATACACCGTTTAACCAATTCGAGTGCAATATGCATACCATGATAGGTCGTACACGATCTATTTGTGCAATGGATGATCAGCGTTACTTCTCACACAGGGTGTTCCAATAAAACCCATCCCCAGTAAGCCCCTGGTGGTAATCCCCAGCTGGGGTAAAGCTGTCTGCTATTGACACTGCACCGTTCCCACTGATATCATTCACTCAATTAAAGGTAGCCAATAGAATTGTTTTAAAGTAATTTTGTAATAATAATTTATATATAAATGTTAACCTAATATTTTAAATCTACAATGTTTGGATGTGTAATACTATTCTAAATATTATATAAAATAGACTACATTTATTAATAGGTCACGTATTTGAATCTCATATGGGCGTTTTGAACTGCTGAAAATGTATTTATTCTGGTATTTACCAGTTGCCATCATAGTATTTACCCCATAGGGCTTATGTAAATTAATTCGCTAACGCTTAGCCAAATCCCATGAGGTGACAAGCTGGATATCAGTGTTGTTTTTATAGAAATGAAGCCTCTTGCACCAGTTTCAAGTCTAAAGGTAAGTTTTTTCGAGATATTGTAAAGACAGATAACACAGAAATGTAAAACCTTTCATTCCCAATATTGATAGGCTGATAGGTTTAACTAGAGCTCAGAAAGTAATCTGGCTATCTTATTCCAGTACCGGTTTATTGAGATATACATACAAAACTCAATCCAAATTTTTAATATTATTCGCTTTATTTAAATGTTT